>NC_084535.1:17119365-17199365 GCF_024500275.1 Phycodurus eques
CAACAATATTTTATGGGGAAGAACAACTACGTTATGGGTAATATTTCCCAGCGCTTTGTGTCAACAACTGTATGGGTCCATCAGCTTTTGGGCCAGCTGCTGCATATTATGGTATGCTAGTTTATCAGCTTCACATTTAAACATCACTTTACCTCAGCATTACCAGGTAGCTACTTACAGACAAGGTTAAATGAAAGCCTCCCCTCACACAATCCTAAACAACTTGAATGACTTGGTCCACACAAAAATGTGTTACTACCTCTTTTGAAAGTTAATTGACATTACACTTCATTCCAGTGCAATTGAGATCGAGTGGAGAGGCGCAACAGCCACAGAACATCATGTGGCTGTAACAGCTAGTTGAAAAATGGGCTATGCTTATCCTTAGGCAGTCCAGCTGGTATAGCCAGGACAATCCCATATTTTGGAAGAGCAGAAGCCGAAACGCAAATGTCATTTCTATACATTGAACTGCAATTTAACTTCCTTATCAAAACACATTTAACTCGCATTTATGAGACTCGGGTCTTACTGGCGTCAATTTGTTTGCAGCAGTGTCAGTATGAAGGTTACGTGTGAAGTGAATTCTGGCTCCATAAGGATCCCATTTAGGTCACAGACCCATAAAATTGCAATGAAGCTACATCTTAAATATGTCATCTTTTATTGGGGTGTTTAATTCTAGTTAAGTTGAAAGCAAATCTATCCACTACCATTAGTGGATGCAATTGCCACAGATAATATGTGTAATGTGTACACTTATACAATTACAGATGGAAGACAGTAAAAGTCAAGTCTACTGACACACATGAGATCCTCAGATCAAATATTGACATTAATAGCAGGCTTCTTATTGATATGTACTGTGCCTACTAACCCCTGTTCAAATGCCAGGTTTTGTGATATAAAAAAATGAGACTAAGAACAATAATTTCTAAGCTTTTCACCATTAATGTGACCTATTACCTATACAACTCAATTGGGGGAGGGGAGGGGAAACCTAATGTTTTTTCACAGTTGAAGGATAAACAGGCAACTGAGATACTGTGCTTGCACAACTGTGTGCATCCACTTATAAGTAAGGATGTGGCTGTTTTCAGAATAAACTAATCACATTCAAGCTCGTGTTAAATGGGAGTCAGAGCACACCTGGCACAATAAGAACTGATAATCAGTGTTGTATTTGCACCAAACATACCTTTTGGAATTATTGCCAAAAAAGTTCAACTTTGGTTTCATCTGACCATAACACATTTTCCCATAGGCGTTTGGGAGATTGTGTTTTTGCAAAATTTAGCCAGGCTTGGATGTTTTTCTTTATGTGTCTTGCCACAGTAACCAACAGCCCAGACATATTAAGAGCATGGGAGATTGTTGTCATATGTAATAAATAGCTAGTACTTGGGGGAAAAAATCCAACAGCTCCATCAATGTTGTTATCAGCCTCATGGTAGCCTCCCTCAAGAGTTTTCCTGTTTTTTTCATTAATTTTGGAGTTCTTGGTATTGTCACTTTTGTGTGATTTGTGTTTTCTTGAATTAAAAACTTAGTTGTTTTCATAAACGTCACTGATGGTGTGGTGGTACACTCGCCTGACTTTGGTGCGGGCAGCGTGGGTTCAGTTCCCACTCAGTGACGGTGTGAATGGTTGTCCGTGTCTATATGTACCCTGCGATTGGTTGGTGACCAGTTCAGGGTAGTCCGCCTTTCGCCCGAAGTCAGCTGGGATAGGCTCCAGCGCCCTGCGACCCTAACCAGGATAAGCGGTGTTGAAAATGGATGTTTTCATAGTTTAATAGCAGTTTGTTTCCCCAAATGCCAGTGACTTCTCTTTATTGCATTCTCAAACAAGCATCCAGTTATTTTTTTGCATAATCAGAAAAAAGATCAAATACTTCTTTCATCAAAACAGTGACATACTGTACTTGTTTTTGTGGTACAATATATTGTTTACAGTGCATCACATCCACCATGTGTATGTGCGTGCTGGCGTGCGTGCCTGCGGGATCAGTGTGTCATCCTACTACACACGTCTACACTAAAACCTAACCAAACACGGTTTTGGGTAGCTACCGCTATGTTTCATGATTTCCCCCGAAAATGCAATAATAAAAAAATTCAAAATTTGCTGCTTCGGAATCCTCAAAGAAGGGGAAATGTTGACCTACTGAAGAAAATATCGGCTATAAGTATTGGTATTGGAACCGGCACTGAGACTTCTAACAGACGGGGAAAACTATGTTACTGAAAAGAAGAAATTAGCCTACATGGAGCATTTTATTTTACAAGAAAACATTATGAAAAATCATCCTCCCACATGCAGACAGGAGAATGAAATAGAATCATTTCCATCAGATGAAATAAATGATGTTGCAGAGTGAGGAGGTGAAAGAGTCACCTTGGGGGAACTTAAGTAGAAAATAGATTCACAATGGTTGATTCTCTCTATGATATTGCCACCGTCATGCTGAACTTTTGCAGTGTTGAATAATTGCAAACATTAACTGATGTGCCTCCAAGGCTTGTTATTTCATTGCTAAAACCCAAAATGCAGCTTCTGTAGCCATCCTAATACTGGTATGTATGCCAAATTAGCTTAACTGATGAAAAAAGCCATGGGAACGTCTTCCCATGGCTTTTTTCATCAGTTAAGCTTCACTTGCATTAGCCTGACTTTTGAGTTTCCTGCAGATTTATAAAAATCCTCTTGCGAGGCGGTGGGGAGGTTGAAGTGATGGTGACAAGGGCTTCGCCGGGAAGGCATATTAAGTGACTCACTCCAATGTGTCTTTGCCAAGCAGCACTTACTCTAAAGTTCACACTGACTATGAGGTGAACAGCAAGTGAATGTGGGCAATATCCAGAAGCAGTTCCCGGGGATTGGTTGGCCTAACAGTCTGGTTTTACACGAGGTTGCCAGTTTTGATGTTCCTGTGTCAGATCCTCTAATCAGGGGTGTGGCTCAGTGAACACAGACCTGCTTTATTTTTGGTAGCTCCAAAACACCAAGCAAGCACACGCAACGCACACTCACACCCACAAACCCACAAATCACGCTAGCAAACTAGTTAAACTGCGAGGAGGTTCTCACTTCTGAGTAGCTAATGTATATGGCTTTCACACTTTTCCAGGAGACCAATGCGTCAATGCAGGTTAAGACAATGTTGACGATAGACTTGAATGAGAGGCTTGAGCAGACATGGGTTTTATTTTGTATTCAGCCAGCAATAATCCAGCTTTCAATCAATTTTGTAAAAGACATACAAATATTTGAAATATGCAGGGACAACATTAACACGGAATTCTAATGGTCTTGATGGGATACAATGCTATTGATACAGCTTTTACAGTAACTGTAACTCTGTCACCACTGACAGTGTTTGTTCACAATTTAAATGCAAGGAGACAAACATATAGATGTTTATGATTAATTTATATTTTATTTGGAATAAATGCTATACACTAAGAAAATGTATTTGTGCACTTCTAAAATGTATTTTACTTTGTCAATTATAACCATATTTTTTGCTTTAGTGGGAGGATAACAATGGTGATCTTGTTCCTGTTTCTTTTTCTCTCTCTCTCTCTCTCTCTGATATTATAGTGTCCCTTTGCTATGAGACAAAGCAAGATGTCTGTGTTGGGGGGCCACCAGTTGCATAAGGCACATGATGACTGCCTGTCCACGTGTGTAGATACGACCTTGCATAAGGAGGAATAGCTAGACACTTTTTAGCAGCAGCCATCCTGATTATATTTGAACTGTCTCCTTGCATGTCACTTTTTATTAAATTATATCTTTAATTTTTCTCAAAGTAGCTATGTCCTGTCTCAACATTTTTCCAATGACACATTTTTTTTCCAAGGCTAAAAGTAAATGTAAATACATGTTCAAGTTGTAAAAGTCAAATGTTATGGGATATGTCTAATTCTATTGCTACAACCAAAGGCCTTCAACATAAATCAACATTTCAGAGTGCTAAAAAAAGGAACGAGGTGTTGCAGTGAGTCTTAATGAAGTGAAGCCCTTCAAAAAAATTGAGCTCAAGAAAATAACTCCAATAATATGTCAATGTCAGAAGGTAGGCAAGACCTTCTCATTGGCAGACCCCCTTCAATAACAGACATCGTCACACTAGTATACCTTGCAGGAGGACAAAGACCCAGCACTCACCCCAGCGTCCCAAGGACACATCATTTGAAATGGCTTGGGTGCCACACCACAGTGATACATCTTTTTCCCCCAGAATTAACCTATTCTTTCCTACGCAAGTCTTTGCTGTGGGTGGATGGATGGATTCTACATTCCGACACAAACACACTGTCAGAAACAAGTGCTCAGGAGGAGTCAATTTTTGTCCCTCTAGGTACAATCTACAGGTATTCCCTTATGTGCTAATTACAGGACCCAAATGTAATTTTTTGGATCGTTTTTCAGGGTTAAAATCTACAGGCATTTTCCTGAGCTGTAAACAAGCCAGGTGTCAAAACCAATACCTTTCACAGTACCACCTCAGTGACAAAAGACATTGTAGCCCTCAAGTAACAATGGAAATATTTGTTTTTCCTGTGTGCAGAGCACGTCTTGCTCAGGCTTTTTTTTTTTTTTTTTAAACGTTTGCTTTCTCGTAAACTAGAAGGTCAAACATGACAAATTGCTCAAGAAAAAAGGTCAGCGAGTCATGTGTTTGTCAAATTCAATCTCACTGTTAAACATTGCAAAACATATATGCATTTATTTATGAACGTGAAAAAGTGATAGATCATTGTGACTATCAGAGACAGAGCTCTACGTGCAGTCCAAGGTTAGCTTCACCATTGTAAATGTACTTTAAAATAGCGACTTGAGCATGCACGCTTTACATCAAAGAGTGAGTATTGCCACAGATGGCAAAAAGCACACGTAATTAAAAAACAATTCAGTTAGGAAGGTGGGATGGATAAAAGACTGAAATTAAATTGGCAGTCTTACAGGTAGACTCATACCAAACTATAATACATTAGCAGGTGCATCTCCAATTGTCTGTTGCCAGCTGTTTGACATCTAAACAACAAAAAAAAGGAAAATAAATTAAAATATATCACAGACTCTGGAGAAAAATGGGAGAATAGTTGTGCATGGATTTCAAAATGTGCATGAAGTCTTTTTACCAGTAATATCCACAAAATATTAATCAACTGAAAGAATTTGGCTGAGATTCCAATAATCCCATCAAGTCTTTTTGAAGCTGCCAAGAAGGAGGCATATTTTTAACGGCATAATCACCATAACATTGCTAAATTCACACATCAGACTACCTTCTTTAAGCATTGACAGAATGACACTGTTTGGATTAGGGCGCCCCTTGAAGGAAATGGAACTTTGTAATCATTAATGGAAGTTCTAATTATGGGAAACCATCAGTAAAGTTCCAGTTCAAGCTCACCATTAAGGAAGCTGGAGTGCAACTTCAAATCTGCAAAGCGTTTAACTGGATTATCTCTCTCTTTTTTTTCTACCCATAAAGAATCAAATTAACACAGCTTCAGACCCATTCAGAGCAGCACTGTCTGACAAAACCGATACCAAACCGTGACACACTCTTATATCAGCTATTTCATTAGTTTATAAACATGATTTATTGCAGAATGGTTTTGGATGAAAATTGGGCTTTCAGCAGCAGGCAGACAAACAAAAGGTATTGACAGAAGCGGAGACTGGCATCGTTAAGTGCAGTTATGATACAAGCAGTACCTTCCAAATCTGGTGTTGTGTTTTATTTTATTTGATTTGAAATCAGTGTTTTGGCAGATGCATTTGAGGAAAAAGAAGTCAAGTTAGTACAATGAAACAGTTTACTTCCAATAACAGCACCCAGACCATCTATTTTCTTGTCTGATTAAATCAACTTTTTAACTGACGCAAAGGTTTCTCTGTCCATTGTCTGCTCAGGTCTCGAGACTGCGACCACAATGGTCGCATATGCGACCCTTTTTTTCCATTTGCGACTAAAAATTTCATTTGGTTGCACTTTCGCAAGTGCATGTTTTAATGCTCCCTGGACACAGTCTCACTATAGGCTATAAGAGGTGGTTGAAAGTCGATATCTTTTTCACCTCTTTGGCATATCCCCTCCACCTGCACACTCTTCCTTCTGAAGCTAGAACACTGTCTCATTATCAAGAACAGTCAATGGACGTGCGTGGCAAGAGCGAGCAGATCGCACTGGTACCCACTCCGATTCATAATGACATCTATCGTGCCCCTCCACTTTTTAATCACCCCCTCTTCCTGAAGTTGGATCTAAAACCTGTCAGGGCACATGAATCTTAACGAGCCCGACAGAATTTAATAAAATGTAATTATTTTTTATGCTAACTCTGGCCTTGTGTGTCGCGAGCTTTATAAATTCCGACTGGAAATTGTACACACCGACGCTGCATCGCATTATGAGTTAAAAAAACAATTATTGTAAATTTTACATTAAAAGAAAAACCAAGCTGGACAAAGAATGGATAAAAACAAAGAAAACACAACAAACAAAAACAAAAATCAAAAAGTATGTGAAATCTGGATTCAACAAGGTCAAGAAGTCTTTCGGCTTCCAGAGGCTGGGGGCATGTCGCGAAGAGCTCTGAAAATCCCACCTCCCCGGATCTTTCAGCTGTCAATCAAATACACATAGGCTGCTTCCTTCTCTCAAGGCTCGTAAGAGGAATTTCCAATGACCGAGATAGCACACGATTTCACCGGCTGCAGAGAAGCAGCCTCTGAGCCAGCATAATGACCATAAGCCGTGCCGCCAGGACAATTTTCTCTCCATTGAAATTCAGCTTCTGTGGCCGCCTAAGGGTACGCCATATGCAGCCCCAGCGCGCGACGCGCACCAGTAAACTTGAATGAAATGTTCGCCTCCTCTCCCCAGCGAAGTGTAGCTGGGCTGATGGCCATAATACTGTTTACTGGACCTCTGGCGGCTTCTCTAACCGCATTCGGGTTGGCAATGGGCCACGGATCTCATCTGCTTCGGATCTCGTCCGGCCGCTGCCTCGCCACCCAACTTGGCAGACAGTAAAACACATTGCCTAAATAACACAAAACACATTACACTTTAGGGAAGATTTGGTTTTTTTCGAGTTGTTGCCATAATTTGATGGCCAATTGCATGCTATACTGCTAGTAATCAGTCAGGTTGTAATTAATGAGGAAGTGGCCATTGCGCTCGCAATGGGCTCGGTTTGCTGCTGCCACGCAACACGTGTCTGGTGGCAGATGGTAAGACACCCAAATAACGCAAAACACATTACACTTCAAGGAAGATGTATTTTCTCGAGTTGTGGGAATAGTTTCATGGCCAATTCATCCTGCATCATATCTCATTAAAAATAAGTTACAGAAAATGGAGCTCGTTCTGTCTCCGAGTACCACAAGCTCGGGGCACAGGGAGAGCGTCGGACTGAATTCTAAGTCTTTTAAGCTCATACCTGTAGAGACGGTGGGATAAGAGACAAACGCAGAGGAGTCACTGAGGCGGGCTGCAGTTCGCGTGGCGAGCTCCCGCCTCGCCGGTGCCAGGGTCGCAGATGGCCGTTGCGAAGTGGCAGGGGCCGTTGACCGTATCCCAAGGAGGTCAGAACCAAGCTCTGCTTTGTAGATTCTAGGAGGCAGACTGACAGGTGTGCGCTCATTGATTTCATCGGACAGTGTTTGCTGTTGGAAGACTTGTTGCCAGTTGACAATTAATTTGCGAGCTGCCTGTAATTCTCATCAAACAAGTGTTATTTCGGCTTCCTCTTCTAGCCTTAGCTTTTGAAGACGGCGCATGTCAGATTCTAGTACTGTCAATTGTGACATGAGTTCACATGAGTACTCAACGCTTTTAGCGCGTTCCTCTTTGAACATGTTTGAGCTGTCTAATGTCCTCAGTCGCATTACGCAGGAGCCAGTCTGCGCGCATGTTAGCCGCTTTGGCTTGGCGTAGTTCGGCTTCTGGGGGGTGATCAGTCAACTCCGACAGATCTCTTTTGAGTTGCGAAAATTTCGGATGTGGCGGTTTGCAAGTGTTGTCTGTGTGCGGTTAGTTTGTGTGCATGAAGCAAGAGCTTGTTTGAGCCACTCATTTTCACGGGCCAGTGCGGCACAGGGGACGGATAGTGTCTCTTGAGCAGCGCTGGCACTGGGGGTGAGCCACACGCTGTGTGCCTTTCCATCCTCAAGCTGAGTTTCAACATCAACGAGGCGAGCTTGTGCAAGGTTTAAGCGGGTGTTGGACTCTGCTAGCTGTGCCGTTAAGTTGATTTGTTGTTGCTGTTCAGGTTCTAGTTTGAGTTTTCTGTTTACTTCCACATCACTCCATTTTAGCTGTGACACTAAGTTTACAACTACACAACTGAGCGTTCGAGCAAGATTTTTATCGAAGGTTTTCTGCTCAGTATCACTCATAAATTTTGCCATGTTGCTGTTGAGGACTTCAAGGCTAGCATCTTTGACAGATTCTGCATAATCCGGGACGAGGTCTTTAGTAAGGTAACTTACATGCTGTGTTAATCGAGATTGTCATAATGACTGGGTCTTTTTACAAGTTCTGCCATATTTGCTTTGCGTGTGCAGAAGCTGGACGTTGTGTGCAACTAGATTGCTACTACTTTAAGTTCGTTTGAGCGGTCCGCCTAATTTGGAATAGATGCGCAATGTAAGCGGTGTAATTGTTAAGGGTGTAGAGCTGGTCCACTCTTCCACGGCCAGGACGAGGTGCAGCGTCTGCAGTGATGCGGACTTTGTATCATCCGTTGTGGTAAAGAAGGAGCTCAGCTGAAAGGCAAAGCTCTCGATTCACCGGTCGATCTACGTTCCTACCCTCACCTATGGTCACAAGCTGTGCATCGTGACCGAAAGAACAAGATCCTAGATACAAGCGGCCAAAATGAGTTTCCTCCGCAGTTTCCTCTCCCTTACACATAGGCTGAGAAGCTGGGTCATCCGGGAGGATCTCAGAGTAGAGCTGCTGCTCCTCCACATCGAGAGGACCAAGATTAGGTGGCTGGGGCATCTGATTTGGATGCCTCCCGGACGCCTCCCTGGTGAGGTGTTCCGGGCACGTCCCACCGGGAGGAGACCCCGGGGACGACTAAGTTTTTCGGCTGGCCTGGGAACACCTCGGGATCCCCCCTGGAAGAGCTGGATGAAGTGGCTGGGGAGAGGGAAGTCTGGGCGTCCCTGCTAAAGCTACTGCCCCCGCGACACGACCTCGGATAAGCGGTAGAAAAGCTAACTTTAACACACATTTCCAACACAGTTGGAAGTACAATATTTTCTTATTGTAAATAATTAAAGGATCTCAAGAGTGGAAGTGCTAATAAATACATTGATACATACTTCTCATCAGATGCATAAAAATATTTCAATTCATGAGAAAAAACTCATGTAATGTCAATTGAAACACATTTACTCTCCCATACCCTCTCATTTAATGCAAAAAATATAACTTTTCTCTTTCTGTGGCAAAATGTGACTTCTTTAAGCACCTGTATGAGTATTTTCACATATATTCTCCTTTTGAGATTGTCCTTTTAGGAATATGATGAACATTGTTGAGTTCTCCCTGACCTGGTTGTTCCTGCTTTTAGAATGCAAATAATTTGAAAAAAGTTAAAGGTCCGTTTGGAACTGGTGCAATTGTGTGCTTGAGGCTGAAATTCAGCCCATAAATTCTCATGTGTGGCATGGTAGCATATTAACTACGGAGGCACTGAAAATTCGGTTTGCAGCTCTGCAGTCAAAGTTTGGTTAAAATATGTTTGTTGTATATAAAAGATGCGTAAATCATTTTACGCATCTTTTTCTGCGTAAATCATTTAAAAAACGTAGCCAATATTTGTCATTTTCCGATTTCCATGAGACAAAACAGTCAATAAGAGCATGGGCATGGGTAGACTAATTGATAAAGAAGCCACAATCAATACTCAAAAACTGAAAAAATACACAACACTAAACTCTAAAATACAGGAAACAATCTGTTAGGTGAATGTCAGTATGACCCCGTCATCCCATTCTGCTGAACATTCTTCAGAGAAATACAAAGGTTTCATCAGAATCTGCTCCATGATGTTTGTACAACTTTCATTCACTCTAGTTTTGAAACTAAGTTTCCCAGATCAATTGTAGTTCGAATGATTTGTTCTAAAATCTGAATTGGCATCAAATAAAAAAAAAAAACTTTATTTACAGGTGAAAAATTAAGTTTCAACATTGCGGAGCTGATGCACCTTACAGATATGTCTTATTTAACATTGTCTCAAATCAGTATAAAATGAAATTACTTACTGATGCAATGTAATACATTAACCATAACACACACAAAACACCAAGTAGCTAGCCAGTCGGCATTAGAAAACGACAAGCGTGAGATGCTAACATAGTAGTCCAGACCTCTACTCAGTGCTCCTTTTTGTCAAATTGTAGAGAGGACTCAAACGCATCACACCTGTCAGAGCAGATCCCAATTTAAGTCACAAATTCCTAAATACAAAGTCCCATCAACCCAGTGAGAATGTGAATATTGCTTAACAGAACACTTTTGCTCAGTAATCCGCATTGCTAATTGTGTTTATCTCTGACTATCGTTGCACTGAAACACTTGGTAAGGCTGAACACAATGACTTTGCACACAAAAAAAAAAAGTTTTGGGGATGAACTGTGGTGGTTGAACTGAAGGTATCCCCGCACTGTACTGTCGATGGTGCATTTAAAAATGTTTTTAAGTATTTGTCATTTGGACTTAAACAGTCATACAGTCAAGTAGGAAAAGGCAAAAAAACATGTAATGTGTATGAGCGTGCTATGGGAACATTATCAAATAAAGTCTAACACTAAATATGTTGGCTGCAACTGCTAAAGACAATGTGTAAAGTTTGTCTCGACTTACAAAGTTACTAAATGCCAAATATGAATTCAGTTTAATTTACAATGAATTAAAATACAAAGAGACATTTTTGTTTTGTATTGCAGACTGAAAAGGAAAGACAATTGTGTATGTTATTGTTGTTGAATCCAAAACAGACAGAGGATATAAAAAGTCTACACACGTATCTTTAAATGACAGGTTTTTGTGACAAAAAAGTGAGATCAAGACTTTTAAACCTTTTCCACCAATAATGGGACCTATGACCAACTCAATTGGAAAAAAAATAATATTTGAGAGTGGAAATAAAAATAAATGGCTAAAATAATGAGGTGCCACAAGTGTACACACCCTCTTAAAACTGGGGATTTCACCGTGTTCATATTTTTCTATCACATTCTCATTCAAACTTATGTTAAATAGCACGCACTTGCTACCATTTAAAGTGGCTCCGATTAAAGTGGTCCCCGCTATTCGTGGAGAATATAGACTAGGCTGGACCGCGAATAGCAAAAATCAGCGGATAATTGACGGCCATTATAATTGCATTGGAATTTATTATTACGATGATGATGATGATGATTATTATTATTATTAACCCCCCAAAATTCTTGAATAAGCGGGGTAAAACCAGCAATAGGCGTTTGGGGTTGGTCTCCCCCCCCAAAAAAAAACTAAATCCGCAGGTGCCAAACTGCGAGTATGCAGAGGTCCACTGTAACCCTAAATAAAGTTTTGCTTTTCCTGAATTTTATTTTTTGGTTTTATGCAGAAGCCTAAAGGTTTAAGAGCACTTCGAACTTAACTCCCTCTACCTTGTCTAAGGGCTGAGGTCCATCCGAAGTAAAACAGCCTTAAAGCATGATGATGCCACCGCTATGCTTCAATGTAGGTATGGTGCTCTTTGGTGATCAGAATCAGAATCAGAATAATCTTTATTTGCCAAGTATGTCCAAAACACACAAGGAATTTGTCTCCGGTAGTTGGAGCCGCTCTAGTACAACAGACAGTCAATTTACAGAACACTTTGGGGACATGAAGACATTGACAAAAAACAATTGTGCAAAAAGATGCAGAGTCCTCTAGCACTTAGAGCAGTTCAAACGACTAATATTGCAATAGTCCGGTGCAATGACCATTGTGCAAAGGGCGCTGAGACTTCAAGGAGTGTATGCGGTTTAAAGTGACGAGTAGTGCGATAATCTGGGACAATGTTGGTTGTGCAAATGTTACAGATACTCCTCAATCAGTGTGCAAATGGAGCAGATGCTACTCTGGCATGAGTGGCCAGTATATGCAAATAGTGCAGCATGGCGAGACAACTACAGTGAGTGCACGAGTAATACATAATTGGCCCCACAGAAATGTGACAACGAACTCAAGTCAAAAAATTGACAGCTTGTTGTAATGGAATTATAGGTTAGGTGTTTAAGAAGTTGATCGCAAGAGGGAAGAAGCTGTTGGAATGTCTACTAGTTCTAGTTTGCTTTGATCGGTAGCGCCTACCTGAGGGAAGGAGCCGGAAGAGCCGGTGACCGGGGTGCAGACGGTCCGAGAGGATTTTGCACGCCCTTGTCTTAGTTCTGGCAGCGTGCAAGTCCTCAATGGTGGGTAGGGGGGTACCGACAATCCTTTCAGCAGTTTTGATTGTCCGTTGCAGTCGGAGTTTGTCCTTTTTTGTAGCAGCACCAAACCAGACTGTGATGGAAGAACACAGGACTGATTCGATGACCGCTGTGTAGAACTGTCTCAGCAGCTCCGGTGGCAGGCCGTGCTTTCTCAGAAGCCGCAGGAAGTACATCCTCTGCTGGGCCTTTTTGAAGACGGAGTTGATGTTGTTCGCCCACTTCAGGTCCTGAGAGATTGTAATTCCTAGGAACTTGAAGGTCTCGACGGTTGACACAAGGCAGCTGGACAACGTGAGGGGCAGCTGTGGCGAAGGATGCCTCCTGAAGTCCACGATCATCTCTACCGTCTTGAGCGTGTTCAGCTCCAGGTTGTGTCGGCCGCACCACAGCTCCACCCGCTCCGCTTCCTGTCGATATGCAGACTCGTCACCGTCCTTGATGAGGCCGATGACAGTGGTGTCATCTGCAAACTTCAGGAGCTTGACAGTCGGGCTCGCTGAGGTGCAGTCGTTCGTGTAGAGAGAGAAGAGCAGCGGAGAGAGGACACAACCTTGGGGCGCCCCAGTGCTGATGCTGCGTGTGGATGAGGTGGCCTCCCCCAGCCTGACCTTCTGTGTCCTGCCCGTCAGAAAGCTGTAAATTCACTGGCAGATGGCAGGTGAGACGCTGAGCTGGAGAAGCTTGGTTGAAAGGAGTTCAGGGATGATGGTGTTGAACGCTGAGCTGAAGTCCACGAACAGGATCCTCGCATAGGTCCCTGCACTGTCGAGGTGTTCTAGGATGAAGTGCAGTCCCATGTTGACTGCATCATCCGCAGACCTGTTCGCTTGGTAGGCAAACTGCAGGGGGTCCAGCAGGGGACCTGTGACACTCTTGAGGTGGTCCAGCACGAGACGTTCAAAGGACTTCATGACCACAGATGTCAAAGCGACAGGCCTGTAGTCATTCAGACCAGAGATTGCAGGTTTCTTGGGGACTGGAATGATGGTGGAGCGTTTGAAACAGGATGGAATTTCGCACATTTCCAAAGATCTGTTAAAGATCTGAGTGAAGACTGGAGCGAGCTGGTCCGCGCAGACTTTGAGGCAGGATGGGGACACATGGTCCGGTCCTGTCGCTTTGTTAATCTTCTGTTGTTTGAAGATGCGTCTCACATCCTGTTCATGGATGGTTAACGCAGAAGTCAGAGGTGTGGTTGTGGTCCCGGGTGCGGCCGGGTGGGTGTGTGGAGTAAAACTGTCCTTTTCAAATCTGCAATAGAAGGTATTCAAGTCATTGGCTAGTGTGCTATTGTTCTCAGCTTGGGGGGATCGTCGCTTGTAATTAGTCAGCGATTGGAATGCACGCCAGACTGATTTTGAGTCGTTCGCGCTAAACTGTTTTTCCAACTTTGCTGCATAGATCCTCTTTGCAATGTTAATTTCTTTCGTAAGATGGTTTCTAGCTCGATTATACAGGTGAGCAGTATTGTGCTTGTGCGAGACATACTTCTTAAAATTGTGGCCCAAAAAAGTTCAACGTTGGTCTCATTAGACCAAAACAAAATCTACCCATTACGTTGGAAAATGTGTCATGATGAAACCAAGGAACTTTTCTGCACTCTTCCCCACTCTTCAGTGTCAATATTCCCTCCTGCTTTACTCAACATGATACACATATAATTGTGGATTTTTGTACAAGGCAGCGGGTATCCAGAGATCCAAACTTCAGTCAACTCAAGTAACAGAGTGCAACCAACACAAAGGAACAAACTTCAAAGAATAGAGGTTCGTTGTTTTTTATTTATGTATTCCTGTAAGAGAGGGTAGGGGGTCTTACTTTGAGTGGCTAGCTTGTGCAACAGTCATTTTTCCAAGATGACTACTCTTAGGGCAGCAATGTGGACGACTGCCTCACAGTTCAAATCCCGGCCCCGCCTGTGTGGAGTTTGCATGTTCTCCCCATGCCTGCGTGGGTTTTCTCCGGGTACTCCGTTTTCCTCCCACATCCCAAAAACATGCATGGTAGGTTGATTGAAGACTCTAAATTGCCCGTAGGTGTGAATCTGAGTGCGAATGGTGGTTTGCTTATATGTCTCCTGTCAATTGGCTGGCGACCAGTCCAGGGTGTACCCCGCCTCTCGCCCGAAAATAGCTGGGATAGGCTCCAGCACGCCCGCGACCCCAGTGAGGATAAGCGGTACAGAAAATGGATGGATGGACTAGTCTTAGATTAGGATCTAATATCTATTATAGTGTTTGACCAACATAATTGTTTGAAATTAAATACAACATATTTTCATCTTTTACAACTAGTATTTGCTGTTTCAGTAGTATACAGTATTTGACTATTATGTGAGCTGTCGCAGCACTGTGGTTATTGTTCTTGTTCAAGAGGTTTATAAAGTCAATAGGATGTCAGTACTAGAGTTTTATACTCCAATACCCAACAACGTTTTCGGGAGTTGGAAATGTTGACCCTTCCGAAAAAAAGAGCGACGGACTGCATAGGCAGCTAAATACGGGAAAGGGCTGAGCCCCAGCTAATGAACCAAACAAGCATATGTGACCACAGGAAATAATACCTGATGGCTGTGTGAATGAGGAGGAGAATTGAGAATGAGGATTAGGCTTTGGATCAGGACAATTCAACTTTGTGGGTAGTTGCAAAGAAAGTTGGACTAGTCATCCACGGCTGCTCAAGACCTTCTTTGTCCCGAGAGACAATAGGCTTAGCGACTCTGACCCACAGTACTCCTGGTTGTGATCACACCCATTACTAATGCATTTTCATTGCAGTTAAGAGGGCAATTTAATGATTGCCATCTACTGCAGCTGTAGAGACGGAGCCTAGAGTTGCCCATCTTTCAGAATGTTGTTATGACATGATTGGTGTGGGAGGTCTCCAGATGAAAGCACAGAATGCTCCTGAGCCACACAAATGAAAAACACGTGCAGTGAGATGAAGTGTGGGGGGAAATAAATTAAGGTGGCTGAGGCCATTACGTGGGGAGAATGGAAAGATATTGTGCTGAATTCCAACTGACTCTGTGCCGCTTTAAATTAAACGCTGGACTTAAATACTTCGTCTTGCATGGAAGCACATGCAAATCTCTGTGCTGCCCTCTGACCTGCAGACAATGTAGGGCAGTACTTAGACAGCGCCCCCAGAGATTCTCCCCGAGACTCCAATTTTGGGGGGGCTTCACATTATACACAACAGAGTTAATACGGGCAAATGCATCTGGAGCTGTTATGCATATTTGGCATTGCTGCCTGGTGTAACAGCCAATGCAAGGATAAAGGTGATTAAATAGCATTGTTGATTAGAAGTGAGTTTATTGGAGCACACATAAGGTCGAGCACATTTTCTTCAAATGTCAAAAACAACAGGCCCCGAAGTACAGTATTTGCAATACATTAATAAAGGGATGTAGCAATTAGGGCTGGGGGGAAAACAAAAACAAAAAAAAAATTAAACAAAAATCAAATAATTGCTAAGTCGACTTCAAAAATTGGTCGACCCAAAAAAAAAAACAAAAAAAAAAAACATGAACCGGAACCATATTTGCACCACCAGAACCAATGTTTCACATGGACATTTACTGCAGATGGAAGCAGTGTTTGGCCACTGAAAAACAACAGAGGAGCGTCTGTAAGTCATTTTTAAGACACTGTTACATGTGTAATGTAAATACAACACAATTTATGAGTAAGCTGAATGCTAGTTAGCGTTTTTTGGCCTAAAATGGTCATCGCTAGCGTGCAAATCCTAATCGTGATTGCTAACCGTTTAGCATTTAGCATTTTGCTGTCTCATATTCTGTAGACCAAATTTGAAGCATACCATAAACTCAGTACCTACATGTGCAGTTTACGAGTCGAAGTCCATCCCTCATACATGAGAATAACATGCATGTTATTAGTAGTAAAAAAAATAAAATAAAATAATAATAATCATGGGAGGCCACGTGATTATTATTTGATTATTCAACCAATAATTAATAGGAGAATCAATTCTAAAAAGATTCAATATTGACAGCCCTCGTATCAATACAACAGAAGTGCATTACTCGATATTGGATGCACTGTGGCAACACCTGGAGATATCTAACTAAGTGAGTAACATTAATTTATGAACATTGAGCAAACGAAAATTATCGTACTACTCGCTTGAAGTCTCTGCGCCCTTTGCACAATGGTCATTGCACCGGACTACTGCAATATTAGTCATTCGAACTGCTCTAAGTGCTAGAGGACTCTGCATCATTTTGCACAATTGTCAAAAATAATAATAATATTAATAATATATCAGCATTGCCAGATAACTAGCAACCCTTTATTGCCCAATGACTGTTTTTCTCAATGTCTTTATGTCTCAAAAGTGTTCTCTGTCAATTGACTGTCTGTTGTTGTACTAGAGCGGCTCCAATTACCGGAGACAAATGTTTTTTGGACATACTTGGCAAATAAAGATGATTCTAATTCTGATTCTGATAACACCTTTCTCGAGCATGATGAATAAATATTCATCTCTGTCTAGATTCTCAGTCATTGGGGTCATGGTAATGGTAATAATGGTCCTTCAGTATAAACTGAATAAGCTTTTTGGCCGCTATAATATAAACTGAACAACTGGACTGTTCTTAAACAAACACAAAAAGTCCATTTGCCTTGATTTAACCTTTGCGGAATACATATTTATGTCTGTCAACCGCATCATCCATGCAAAACCCAAACCAGTTCAACCAGAAAATATGACATTTAGAATCTCTAAGGTTTGATCTGTCTGTTTTGAGGATGGTGAGCGCCTCACATGAAAGTGATGTCACATCATGGAGCAAGGGCCTCGGTTTTGTTTTTGTTTTTTTGTGCCATGAACCCAAGCACGGGAGACTGAGGTTGTGATCCCTTTTTAACTGGAGTAAATGATGAGTGATACGACTGTGATATATCCATCCATCCATCCATTTTCTGAGCCGCTTCTCCTCACTAGGGTCGCGGGCGTGCTGGAGCCTATCCCAGCTGTCATCGGGCAGGAGGTGGGGTACACCCTAAACTGGTTGCCAGCCAATCGCAGGGCACATAGAAACAAACAACCATTCACACTCACAGTCATGCCTACGGGCAATTTAGAGTCTCCAATTAATGCATGTTCTTGGGATGTGGGAGGAAACCGGAGTGCCCAGAGAAAACCCACGCAGGCACGGGGAGAACATGCAAACGCCACACAGGCGGGGCTGGGATTGAACCCGGGTCCTCAGAACTGTGAGGCTGACGCTCTAACCAGTCGTCCACCGTGCCGCCTCTCATATTACAAAACAAAAAAAAGGGATTCTCCATTCTGCTTGACCTAACAGCCGAACAGGACAAAAAAATAAAAAGGAATAAATCTATAAAATGAGAAAGTCCTTTTCATTTTCTCCTATACCTATGTATAATGCGCACTATTGACTTTGGAGAATTTTACGGGGGGGAGGATGCGCATTATACACGAGAAATTATTGTGCTTGGTTTTTTGATCAGTGAACTTAGTAAAAAATGTTGAATTATGAACTATGAACTGAATTAGTTCATTTTTGGAATGTTGAACTGTACTTTGAACTTGTTTATGTAGAAAATGAACTTTCCCAACTCTGATCCTGTATTATTTTACATTGCAATATATAGCACGGCTTTGGGGGGGAAAAAATGAAATTTTTGGTACTCTGGTATGGACCAAATTCGAGTTATTTGTTTACGTTTTACTTCCTCGGAGGAAGTACGCCACAGCTTGACTTTGCTTAAGCAGTGAAACAGGTTTGTGTTTCCACCTTTAGCATCGGTAACATTGCCATTATGCAGACTGGCCGAAACATTAAGTACATCGGCACAATCGAATAGGTATCAATACTGATCAAAAGCTCTCTTAAAAGTGCCTTTACAAAAGATAGTTAAGAGTCTAAAAACTAATATGTCCCTCAATAACTCTATAGATATACTATTGGAAACACCTATCAGCCTGTTGCAGTACAATTCTACACTTATAACTCCATCTAATACTAAAAAATAAACATATTGCATTGTTGCATTGCAAGTTACAGTTGTCCTTTTAGAAAAATTTTACAATTATTTATCCTGGTGAAAATTATTTTACAACACAAAAACGTGGCATTTGAAAAGGGATGTGTTTACTTTTTTTTTTGTATTCACAGTAGCCTTGATCCTGTTTTTGCAACTGCCTGGTGAAGTATTGTGCTGTTTAACAAGTGGAAACAATAGAGTATAAGACCATTTCTTGGAGCTGAATTTGCCTTATTTTGTTATTTTACAAAGATTGTATTTAATAGATATTTGATTATTTTTTAGATTGATATTGTTCAGCAAAATAAAAATTTGCACATTCATATTTTATGTAGTTATTTTTTATTTAGTTTTTGACATCCATGCTCTGATTTAGTTAGTTATTCACTAGTTACTCAGTAGTTGAGTAGTTTTTTCACTGAGTACTTTCTTACTCTTACTCAAGTAATTATTTGGACTACTTTTTACTTTTGAGTCCTCTTAATTGAGTACAATATTTGGGTACTCGACCCACCTCTGGGACCATGTGACAAATATGTAGTGACAGCACACATATACAACAAGACATGCATAGAGATTTTACACAAAGCTTGCCAAAGCACTTATCACCCGTCAACTCCGACTGAACATCTGCTTTCCAATCCATTTAAGTACTCAGGTAACTTGCCCCCCCCCCCCCCCCCCCCAATCTCATCAGCAATGCAATGAAATTCAATCACTTGTATGGAATCAATGGCTTTGAGGAGAATTACCTGGAAAGATTAGAGTTGGAGGCAGCTGGAAAAGCATGATCCCTGAATCACTCTAGCTTTTCTTTTTATTTTCCCACACACTTTCGCTAAAATAGTAATTATACTTACACAACCAATTTCACCATGGCCACCGCAAAACCACCAAAACACACCTGGACTAGTGCCACAAACAACCCAGTCGTTTCGGAGGATTAAAAAAAAAAAAGGTTTGCTCTGCAATTTTCCTGTGAAATTTGGTGGAATTAAATACCAAGCAAAATCGAAGAGATAAGCCTCCATTCAGAATATTTCAGCTTTACAAATAATTCTGTCACGGTTAGGTTATTTGAAGGCGAGGAAGGGAAGGCAAAAACGTGGAGGACCCAAGTGCAGGGAAGCAGGGAGGCAAGGCAGGAGTGCGGGAGTCTCAAAAAATAATATTGAATCTCCAAAAAAGGGGCAAACAAGGAACATGGATAAAGCAAATTAAACAAAGTTCCACAACAGATAAACAAAGTAACAAAGAAACACTTGAATAAACCAATAATGGAAACAAAACATGACTGGTCAGTAAGACGTGGAACAGACGGGACAATCACACCTGACAATGACATACCACAATGACACGGTTCACACGCCATACCAGCAAACCAATTCCTGAATCAGTCACGTGTTACGGTACTTTAGGAAGGTTCGAACGTCATCGCTTACATCATCAAACCACGCTCCGAAACCACACTTTGCCTGGATTTTTGCTGATTACTCGACACACACTTTGAAGCCCCGACACAGACCGTAACATCACTACATTTTATCAATTACGTCATGTTACTTACCGCCTTTCACAGCCAAAAAAAAAAAAAGTTCTTATTCTCAATCAAAGATGTTATGTCTTCATTGGTGTCTGTTTTTTTGATAACGGAATAACACACCCCAGAAACATGTAAAAACAGCTAAAAAAAAAATCTTTGTGGAGGGATTTGGGCATGGTTTAAGTAAGAACCCATTACATTTTGGCGCAAATTCAAATCCAACCAGAGAGGAAATTTATGACAATAGGAAAAAAATGTTCAGTCTTCAGCAATAAATACTTTTTTTCACTATTATTAACTTGGAAGATAACCTTGCAGGCAGTGGCGTCGCTAGGCCTATTTTGGGGGGCTGAAGCTCCCCTGAATTTTTTTTTGTTGCATGTGGTTGTCTTCATTTGTTTTAGTCTTAGCCCGCCTAAAATGCCTCTTAAGCCCCCTTAAACGAAATTGTTGTACATCAAAACAAGTATTGAAATTAAATAATCCTAAATTTTCAATATACAGTACATATGTATATTTAGTTCACAATATTTCAACTGTGGTGCAAATTTGTACAATGTGTCAGCGGAGTAAAAGGTCTTTGAAACATGCATCAACGGCTCTAAAATTTATTCACCTATTTGCATGGCTTGAAGTACTGTCTCAAAGTGGCACAGACTTTAAATAGCGACATCCGTGTTTGCATTGCAGTTGTGGTATGTGTGATAATTGTGTCTTATTAGTCAGGTTTGCCAAGGACCACACGAAATGAAATGTACAGGCTTATTAAGTGTGAGTGTGTCTAGACGTCTACCAATGGATACTCCCGAAGTAGTAAAGGGTGAAGCAAAAGTGCAGCAGCTCCCTGTTTCCTTGTTTGCTTTGGTGCATATTCAGGGCTTTACGGTGACAGCATGCTCCCCAGACAGAATGTACTTGTCTTCGCTAACACCTCATTTGGGACTGCGAGCACCCCCGCAGGAGGAACATAGACTTCTGAGTGCTCCGTTATGACTGAAACAACCCACTGGTAATAGGGAAATGGTTGCACCTGTGGGGATTGAAATTTATAAGTGCAACATGTGTCATATTCCACAGGGCACCACTGAAATGGCCAAAGAAAGCCAGGCTTGGAAAGCACTAGCTAACAGCTTGGAAATTGCTCACTGTGTGAACTATAAAAATAAATTGGCTCACCATTTTTCCCCTTCTTGCTACAAAGCATATGAGCATATTCACACAGCAATCAAATTCAAAATCTCAAATATTTTCTCTATTTTTGGATGATGCTATAAGGCTTTGAAGTTTTTTGTCTTTAGTGTATTAAAACCATCTCCAAAAATTCAGTGGCACTGTGGTCTTGTGCTCTTTACACTGAGCCATCTGAGGCTATATGCCCATGCTGTTTGTAGTGACTAAGCCCGATCACCGTGGAAACATGGTTGAATGAGCAAAGACCAAGAGTTTGTTAAGCATTGAGGGGCAAGGTCAACTGGCCATGTTATATAGTGGAGGGCAGTGTCATGGGTTGTCTGAGTCTACGACGAATACTTCCAGAATGTGAACCATAAGCAACAATGAAAAACATCACTTACAGTAAGTTGTCAAGGGACATTTTTAGCACAAACTGACAGCTGCCATTATTACCACCAATGTCAGTCACAAATCTGAGCCTTAAAAAGAAAGATGGAGGGGGAACATCCCAGGTAAACTGTTTGGGATGTGAGAAGCAGACACATCAGTCAGTCTATGTGAGGAAACAAAAACTGAGTTTTCATTCAGTATCCTTTATTGTATTCCACAGAATCAAGCAGGGGTTTTGCCAAAATCATGATTAATTTTGATTCGATGTCCTCTTGACAATGGCAAAGAAAAAAAAAATCTTTTTACTTCAGATACATTCAATTTTAAAATGGTAAGAAACAAAAACAAAAAAACAAAAAATGAAAATGACTAGCCCCATCCACTGAACGATTCAGTGAAGGAAGTATGAACCTGTAGGTCACATGCTGGTAACGTGATTGGGATTAACAGTTGGCTAAATGCAGTACTTATGACTAAGATGGAATCAGTGTTGGGAATATCGAGTTACAAAAGTAACTAAAATACAGCAATTTCTATATCACAGTATTGCATGACTGGGACATGATTAGTCCGTTTTTTTTAGCACAGCTCATGCAATCATTGGACCATCCATCCATTTTCTGAGCCGCTTATCCTCACTAGGGTCGCGGGAGTGCTGGAGCCTATCATTGGACCATCTCTCGTCAATCAATAGAGCAGTAGTACTGGGGTTGTGATGCAACACGTCGCCTGGCAAGTAAATGTCATGTTTGTTAATGGACAGAAGTTAAATTGAAAAGAAAAAAAATCTGATCATTTGGTTAAAAGCATATTCCAGAAAAAAACTGACGTATTAAGATGTACCTCTAAAAATAAATAGTTCGTTTGATTTTGTGTCAAATGGAAAATAAAAACGGAAAGTAGGCCTCCTAAAATGAGTACTTGTGTCTATACTGACACATAACCATTTAAGGTATATATAAAAATAGACACAGGCTGTTGAGTCTGTATAGCTAACTTGAAAGAGAATACAGTATGCACTTGTGATTAAAGAGAGTGTAGGGAGAAATGCTTTCTCGAGGGAACTCTCCATAATTCCCAATTGAGCCTTTGTGCCCTGACCACACACACACACACACACACACACACACACGCGCACGCACGCACGCACACACACACACACACACACACACACACACACACGCGCACGCATGCACAAACTAACAGTGAAGAGACAGGACAATATTCATTAGTAGGATGCTGAACCCTAATCAAGCAGGATGGAACAAATGTATGCAGGTGTGGTTTGCACCTGGTTTGCAAAAACCTTCACGTCTCCTTGTTGCCATCCCAATGATAAGATTATGCTCACCAACACTGCAGATTTGACATCACTTAAAGCCCCCACCTCTACCGTCCCAACACCCCGTAATGTTCTGTACCTCCTATTCAATCCCCCAGGCTCCACAGCAGGCAAGGAATTTGGCAAGCTGCAGCGGCCAGCACGAGACCGACAGGAATCTACACAAGGCGAGGACATTCTTCCTCCTTGACTAGCAGATTAATTCCTGTTGGGTGGCTCAAGAGTCTCAGCTCACCCCAAAAAAATTTAAACAGCAGAGTTGTTGAGCCGAATGTGAAAACACAGCTGTTTTCCCTCATTGAGAATTAAAGACACAGCCGGTTATGTGTTTCATGCTGGTGAACTCCCCATGGAGGAAGGCTTCTGTATTTCAGCAAGTGGAGACTTCCATGTTATACACAACTGTTACTTCAACCAAACAATGGCTTCCAGTGTGATTTACTGCACGACATAACTGGGGATGATTGCATTTTGGGACATCACCTGCTGCAAAAGCAAAAAGAATCAAAAGTATGTCCGCGTCACTTAAATGGAGTATATCTGTGTGTGTGTGGCAGAGAGATTTAGTGGGAGCATGTGTTTTATCAGTTGCAGGCGCTTGTTTGAACAGAGCCATGATAAAAGCCTAGACAAATAAGGGAATGTAAACGGAGGAGTAAAGTCAACAGAGAGAACCTTGCCTGTCAGGCAACCCTGACAGAGGCCACACCCTCCAAAATCGTACCAAACTGAGAAGGCTGAATGCTGCTCATGGGCAAAAGTGAAAACTAATAATTTAAGGCTGTGTAAATCCAGTGTACACTGTAAACCCAGAATTTTACTGAACTCAAAGAGATGAGTTATTTAAATGTCTAATTTGTTGATGTGACTTGATAATTCTGATTAATGTGAACTTTTTCATGTGCTTTCTTATTGTAATTGTGTTTTTATGTCCAATAAATTTGTAATACTCAAGTCAACTGCGTTTGGATTACTAATATCCTAATATTACTTTTTTGAGTCAATTGTATATTTGAATTGTCTATCTTCTTGTAATCGTGTTTGAGCTCAAACAACACACTACACCAAGTTTTGCCTAGAATTTCAAATGCATTGGCCGCGCCTATACACAGCACCACCAAAAATCTGGTTTAGGCCAGTTGTGACTAAGTGGAATCGATTGATGAGATCTGATTTTGATCTTAGTGAGACATAGCAGAGAGAGACGGAAGGATTCAGCGGTATTGGATTTAGTTTTCTTTACAAGTGATGTTCTAGCAAGCAAGTTGTTCGACCCACGTTTGAAGCTTCAGTGAACCCGAGTTCAGCCACAAAAAGGTAAGTTGGAACCTGCCACTCATTGCATGCTATTGCAGTCCCAACTAGTTAAGCAGCTATGCATCTGATTTGTTAAAGTGGACTCTATTCATATTTATTTTATGTTACCGACTAAGCATGTGCGGAGTTCGCATGCCACCTGGTCGTGAAGTAGGGAAGGACCTTACTTAAGTTCTGGGCACACTATACAGTCCGCCCATGGACCATATAATCGGGCTGTACACGCTATGCTTCACTGCACCCCCGTGATTTCGTACACCGCTTGTATGCAAATCAGATGGATAGCACGCTTCATTTTCTCATTCACAGGTAAATATTAACTTATAAACATAGCTATGTATTGTCATAAAACACTATATATCTATATATATATATATATGTATAAAAAAATCCCTAGATAATGGTGGCGAATTCAGCGCCATCCATGCCACAACATTCGACCTACGAAGCCGAGCCGCTGCCGCGTCACTTGCTAGGAGTCGAGATCATTGACGCCGAATCAAACACAGCCGCCAGCACCCTATTTGGAGGGCTGCCAGGAGTGAGGGTTTTACTAACGTACATTCGCACAGCACAAGCTGATACAGTATCTTACATACATACAACGTACTTAAGTAAAGCTTGGCAATGGCGGCCGGCTGAATCTCCTGCAAATAAATGCACAGTATGATTTGGTTGCACATTTAATTCCATCTTTCAAGTACCACTGAAGGAAGGCCCGTATACCACACTTTTAGAACCACTGAGTTAACTAATAAGCTTTAATTTCTTGATATACTTATACCTTTAGATATATATATTTAGAGATATACCTTTCTCGCTCCCCTTTTCTCTACCCACACCCTCCCTACCATACATACATATACATGTGTGTATATTATATATATATATATTTTTTTTTTTTGTAGCACCATGCTGACGTGATGGAGCCCTGTTCCTTTTTTTCAGCACGTTGATGATGAGGAAGGTGCGTACAATGATGTGTCAGTGGGGATCCTCTGACATGAACAGGAAAACATCATTTCAGATTCCCTTCACCATTAGGCATCTTCAGTTGGAATCATCTTGGAGGGAACCATTGTAATAGATGAGAGCCTGCTCCAGGACATAAGGCGCACTTAAAAGTCTTAAATTTTCTCCAAAATGGACAGGGCGCCTTATAATGCGGCACGCCTTATGTGTGCACCGAGTTCCAAAATCTGTAAATGTTGTTGTGTGACTTTAATGAGCGCTCCGCTTGACTGATGGGGAGCATTTCCTGCCGACACACTGCTTAAAGAGAGGAAGGCGGACGTGACTGAGGACAGCATGCGGACGTAAAGGGGGAAGGGTGCGCGTGACAGAGGACGCTAAAGACACGCCCCCAGTAGGTATATAGTTCCGGTATGTGCATCGGTTTGGCTAAGGACCCCCGAAAATGGCACCTATATATATATATATATATATATATATATATATATATATATATATATATATATATATATATATATATATATATATATATATATATAGATTTACGAAGCACAGTTTACACTGGAAGCTATTAGTTACGAGGATGAACATTGGAATCGAGCAGCCACGAGAGAATTCAAGATCAACAAATCCATGGTTCGCAAGTGGAGGAAGCAGGAAAACGAGCGTCGCCAAGTCAAGAAGACGAAGCAGAGTTTCCGCGGAAAGGTGGCGAGGTGGTCCGAGTTGGAAGACCAACTCTTCCGAGCAATGGATTGATGATCAAAGAACAGCCGGGAGAAGCGTCTCTACAGTCACCATTCGACTGAGGGCAATAACGCTTGCAGAATAAATGAAAATCTAACATTTTCAAGGAGGTCCGTCTTGGTGCTTTCGTTTTATGAAACGGCGCCATCTATCCATCTGGGTAAGGACTACCGTGGCGCAGCAATTTACGGCAGATTACAGGGAAAGGTTGGCCATCTTCCGCTCCTACTGCAGTAAAAAGGTTCCCGACAAACACATCCAGCCCAACCACATCACCAACATGGACAAGTTGCCGCTCACTTTCGACATCCCCGTGAACCACACTGTCGAGAAGAAGGGGACCACAACGGTAGCGATACGCACAACGGGGCACGAGAAGTCGGTTTTTACTGTTGTGCTTGGTTGCCATGGTAATGGACAGAAACTGCCACCTATGGTGATTTTTAAGAGGAAGATGTTGCCTAAAGAAAGGTTTCCAGACAAAGTCATCGTTAAGGTCAATCAAAAGGGCTGGATGGACGAGGAGAAAATGACAGAGTGGCTGAGTGAGGTGTACGTAAAGAGACCGGATGTTTTTTTCTGCACGTCACCGTCAATGTTGATCTATGACTCCATGCGCGCCCATCTCACAGCCGCTGTGAAAAACCAAGTGCAACTAAGACTGGGAGGCAATGCCGGGCGAGTTACGCCACCATATGTGAATGGATTGTGGATGCTTGGGCTAAGGTATTTGCTTTGACTGTTGTCCGAGCTTTCGCGAAACCCGGCATCATTGCTCAACAGCGCCCCGGCAACGAGACTGACTCCAACAATGACGAGAGGGAACCTGGCGTGTTTGTTGGAGAGCTTTTCATTTCGGATACAGACGATGAGGACTTTGATGGATTTGTGGATGAGGATTGATAAACAAAATAACGTGAGTACATTGTTAAATACTTCAATAAAGTACAACCGAACTCAGTTTTGCTCCCACTGCCTTTTAAAAAACATTGTTTTAGCGTGCATGCATGCTACCGTATGTTTTAAACTAGCATATGTTTTACCATGCCTGCGCCCAATAATACGATGCGCCTTACGTATGTGTTAAATACAGAAAGAGACCCCGTAACTGAGACTGTGCCTTTTAATACGGTGCGCCCTATGGTCGTGAAAATACGGTACATTGTCTTCGGACTTACCAATGCACTGCATCTCAGTTACCCAAAGTGCATGAAGAACACTTGTGATTTTTTTTTTAACTTGGGGAAGACAGATTTTAGACTTAAACGTCAAACACTCAAGAATCATCCTGCAATGGAAAATCCTCTTCCCAAGTTGTCGAACGTTTTTTTTTTTTTAATTATCAAACATGGGTTGGAAGGCATTCCATGTCCAGGCTATCAGTTGGATGCTGTATAATCAAAGAGGCTTTATTTATAGGGCCCAAAACATTAAAAAGGGTATCAGCCCACCGGCCTTTATTGGGGTGTTGGTAACAAAAATGGTGTGGAGAAATAATTATAGTGCCATTGTAAATGGTGTATAATTATGTTTCTAAACAATTGTTTGTTACCAACACCCTGATGCACTCCGGTGGCTGATGATGTAGATATACATCCATCCATCCATCCATTTTCTGAGCCGCTTCTCCTCACTAGGGTCGCGGGTGTGCTGGAGCCTATCCCAGCTGTCATCGGGCAGGAGGCGGGGTACACGCTGAACTGGTTGCCAGCCAATCCCAGGGCACATACAAACAACCAACCATTCGCACTCACAGTCATGCCTATGGGCAATTTAGAGGCTCCAATTAATGCATGTTTTTGGGATGTGGGAGGAAACCGGAGTGCCTGGAGAAAACCCACGCAGGCACGGGGAGAACATGCAAACTCCACACAGACGGGGCCGGGGATTGAACCCGGGTCCTCAGAACTGTGAGGCTGACCCTCTAACCAGTCGGGGCACCGTGCCGCTGTAGATATACAATGTATATTTATTTTTGTATTATTTAGAGCATGTGAAATAAAGGTTTTTAAAATTTACAGTATCCAACTGAGTGCCCGGACATGGAAATAATTTCAACCTATTTTTGATTAGTATTTAACCCTTCCAAGATCAGCAGGGGGTACAGGAATACAGCAGTTCTGTATCACCTTAGTTTTTTTTATCAGTTGGTGCATTGACAGTATAGGTTTGTAAATGTAATGACAGTGTTCAGCAGAGTTTTATCTGGTCAGCTGCAGTTTCTGAGGCAGATTGTTTTATAAGTAATTTATATACATACAGACACAATTAGCCTGCTGTGCTTCTCGTTGCTGTTCAATAAAAAAAAAAAAACATTGAATAGTGTAATGTTGTAGTTGTATGTTTTACATGCCTCTAATGATTTGAAAGCTGTTGAGATTCAGGAACTAACATAGAACTTATTTTTTTTTAGTTAAAATATACTTTTTTGTGGAATTTGTAATAGAGAAATGCGTACTTAACAAGCTGAGTTCAAGAAATGGGTGGGCAGTGATTGTCTTTACTTAGAAATTTTAAGGCAACGTGTTACCCGAGTTTTTTCAAGTCTATTTATACAGGGTTTACAGTGTACTGAACAACAACTGAAGCGGAGTTAAATGAGTAGGAGAAAAAGAAGTCTACTCATCCAGGGTTTAGAGTCCACTTAACAAGCTGAGTTGAATGAATAGTAGAATAAGTAGAGTTTACTTATCCATATTTACAGTTTACTTAAGTTAAATTAGTAGTAGAATAAGTAGCAAAAGGTAAGTCAGCGTTGCAAATTAATTTTTTCCTGATCCCTCAAGTGACTACGTTTTATAATTTTTCAAAGCAACCAATAACTCCAGCTAAAAAAGTTATTTTAAAAAATGAAGGCAATCAAAGAGTGAATCACACAGAACATTTCCCAAAACATAGTGCTCTTCATAGGTTGTAAAAGTGGGTGATTAATTGACATGTTGGAAACATTTGACCCGAGGTATGCACTTCCAAACTGCAAATATTTTGCCAACGTTGCCTTGCCTTACCTGTACAACACTATATGAGAGGAAAATAGTGAGAGTTGGAGGGGGTGTGGCGTTACTATTCTGACAACGAGCATATGGACTAGCTGAGCCAAAATTTCAATTGTGAATCTGATTTTTGTGGGAAATAAATAGAAAGATGTCTTTAAGGCCATATCTCCTAGGCCTATTTGTTAAAAAAGAACTTGGGCATTAATACGAAACACACACTGATGAAGTAGTTGTTACATTATATACAATAAATGTTATTTGACTGCTGGCATCACACAAAGAAATGTTTCACTGCAATTAGAGAACTGATACATAAAAAATGTTTAAAGCAGCATCCAGGAGTTGTCTTTGAATATAGTGTTGACATTTTAGCTGTGCAAGTATGTTTGGCCTAGTAATGTACCGTGAAGGGACCAGAAGGTCAAACAGTAAACTGGGCTGGGCAAACATCTATCCCTGTTCAAGTCTAAACGGAAGCTTCACTATTTTCTTTGTTCATTTTTATGTGGGAAGACTGGAGAGCCTGAATCCCTATTGACTCAATGTACCGAGACGTTTTCCCTTTTACCAGTGCTAAAGCAGACATGACCATTAATCCTTAGGGGTTAAATGGAGCCTCTTCTGGGCTTCCTCTATCCTGAGAGAGTTGGGCGGATGCCGTTGCAGTGCACAACAAATGTGATTGTATTTGGCAGAATGTTGGCTGAACTCTCACAAATTTTGGAAGAGAAACATGAATGACCCAGATGTGCAGAAATGCTGAGTTGAAAGATATTTTGTCATAGCTGATACAATTTGTCACGACTCCTTGTGACTGGCTCCAAGTCAGGCCTTCATTCAAAAGCTCCAAAATTGCATTGCCCAATAAACAATACGTTGAGATAATTTTTGTTTTGGGCATTTCCAAAAAGTTTTAGTAGAGCAGAAAAGTTCTCCCTGCTGCCTCTCATTTAGCTTGCACTACGCTGGCACCACTGTGCATACCGGTTTGTACCTGCTTTTCAGACACTGTATTTATGCTGCCAATTCTTTTGTCTGATTTTGCTGTCACATTTCTGTCGGGCCAATTATATATTACTCGTGCACTCACTGTAGTAGTCTCGCCACGCTCCACTATTTGCATATCTGTTGTTGACCAATACTGGCCTCTCATGCCTGAGTAGCATCTGCTCCATTTGCACACTGATTGAGGAGTATCGGCAACATTTGCACAATCAACATTGTCCCAGATTATCGCACTACTTGCTTGAAGTTGAAACCCTTTGCACAATGGTCATTGCACCGGACTATTGCTATATTAGTCATTTGAACTGCTCTAAGTGCTAGAGGACTCTGCATCTTTTTGTACAATTGTCAAAAAAAAATTATTTGTACCGGCATTACCAGATAACTAGCAACCCTTTATTGCTCACTCACTATTTTTGTCAATGTCTTTATGTCTCAAAATTGTTCTCTGTCAATTGACTGTCTGCTGTCGTACTAGAGCGGCTCCAATTACCGGAGACAAATTACTTGTGTGTTTTTTGGACATACTTGGCAAATAAAGATGATTCTGATTCTGATGTAAAGATGCAAAGTCAGCCATTGAAATTTGTCTCTAGTTGGATAAATCATATTACATCTATTTGCCTATACTCCTTCCAGAACATGCAAAATGAACTATGCGGCAATATTATGTATATTTAGTAGACCAGCTTCCACACCCATTTGCATGAGCAATCGATTTTGCACCCATTTTTGCCACGCAAACTTTTAGTAAGACAGGCCATGTGTCAGACTCAGAGTCAAAACAGAAAGGTATTCAATTCAAGGAACAATGTGCTCATATTGTGTTTGTAGTTTGCAATAATGTTTGACACAACTCCTTTATTGGATTTCATTAGATTGTGCAAGCAATCATTGTGGCTGGTCGTTGCACTTCCTATTGCTACAAATACCATAGATTTACACTTCTGTCATTTGATGTGGGTTTCAAGGTCGTTATATACACAGAATACACTGATCTCTGTTTTAACACATTTTCTGGCCAACTTTCTGTCACTTACTAGTTTTATTTGATCAGTGGGGTTAGTTATTTCTGGAATGCGAAATGTGCCTTTGTAAAATTAGGTCGTTCAAGGCAATCGTCAATAACACAATTGCCACTTGAACTGTAAAAAAACCCACAAATTTCTAAATACAGCAGGTAAGTTCTGTATATTAAACCATTGACAACATCAAGCCTGCATACACTGGTGTGTGCTTGTATATTTGGAGCATATGATATGATTTTTTAGTCTACTAATTTAAACTTTTCCATGACTTCATCACTGTGCAGATGTAATTCACACCTTTTATTGCTGAGTGTTACCGATAAAGCAGCTCAGGTTGGGCTAAAGAGGATTTTACTTAATTTCCTTCTAGTTTTACATCAAACATGTCATTCACGTCAACTCGGCCAAAAGGACCTTTCACCATTATGACAAAAAGTGCGTGCGTAATACAGGATGGTCATAACTGCACCTCATCTCAACTTGCCGTTTCAGTCCCCCACCATCACTTCCTTTAGATTTCCTTTGAAGAGGGATAGTAACTGTAGAATAGTAAGATATTCAATATTCAACTTAAGTCAGTGCCAAAGCACTGTTGGCAGACAATGAGGTAAAACACCTTGGTGTTAGATGGGTTTGAGGTGCCTGAAAACACCTTCAGACAATGATAACTGCCAATTGAGTTTCTCGGGCTCCGTAGCTTGCAACAATAGCTTGAACTGAAGACACTACTTAGCACCTCACTGACTAATTGTCAACATATTACGACTGAGCTATGACAGATAAGACAAGGCAACAAAATCAAAGTAAAAATTTTAATTGAAGAGTTGGCTTAAGAGTTAAAATGACTCATGTTATGGAACGTTTCGTGTATACCAATCTTCGTTCCAATTTTAATATTCTGGTTATTAATTTCATTTTTAAAAATGAGCACTCAAGTCAAGAAAATCATTGAAAAACAGCATTTTTTTTAGATCAAATTATAAGGGTAAACAAAGTCATCAGAATCACTGAGAAAAATGTAGAGTTACTGTTTGGCACAGATAAGTAAACGCTTTGATCACAATCATGTGTGCGCCCCCTCTCCCCTTCTCTTTACCCAAAATATCGTTGTCTAACATGTTTACTTCCTGTATTTGCTCCAATCAACAGGGCCACAACAGGCCTTGAGCTTTTGTCTATCTATCTTATCAAGAGCAGCAAAGACTTTGTTTGTTGCACAAGATAACATTTAGACGTAGCTTCCTGCTCATACAGCTCTAAACCCTAAACGACCTTTTCTCGAGGCTCTCAAGAACTTTAAAACTATACGAGACTCCTACACGATACCGTCTATTAACCTGGACTGAGGAATGTAAAGCAGACGTTTCTTGAAATTTCTGTTAATAGTTTTAAAATGAATACAGAGTTGAATATAAATGCCTCTGCTCAACTCACTGGAGAAGTGAGATTTAAAGTTGGGTAATTACAGATTAAGTAGGAGAAGAGTAAACCGGTTACAAAAGTAAGAAAAAAGGAGCTTCAATTAGCTACATTAGTGATCTATGTTGGATATGAAAACACTGTATGATAATTATTTCTTTTATCTCCTTTATTGTGCTAATGGATGCAGTGGGGGGGTTCTAATCTTTTCAAAGAGCATTGTGTTGGGGGTCATTAACCTATGGGAGGTCCTAAGGCGGACGAGTTAGCTCCTAAACCCCTCTACCTTTTTCTTTTTTTAAAGAACTCGCTCATCCCTGTGTTCCTCTGTCTCTGCAGACAACACAACTGAAACCACAAAAACAACCAAAGAAAACAAAAGATGACAGTAAAAACAGCCAACTGTGCTTGTCATTCTTCCACAAACACAGCCTAAATGACTGCTGACCAAGGTCCCTTGGCTTGCCGAAGCGGCAGGATGTCGGCCGCTTTAGTATGTTGTTGTTGTTGGTCTCCCCCCCCCCCCCCCCCCCCCCCCCTTTTCATGGTTGCATCCAGTCCCAAGAGATGAAGGGGTCAACTTGTCCATCAACATCTGGGATCTGCATTAGAAAACGCCAACATCGTACATAACATGGCTGAGCTATCATACATCAGATCAAGTGAGCCTCTCTGTTTTCTTAATGCAAACCTTTGGTTATCAACTACGGTAAGAAACACTATTTTGTTACTGAGGTATAGCCCACACAAGTACAAATTGCAAAATTTTCCACAAATGTGTCCACTCACAGATTAATTTTCATATACGCTCATCTATTTTGAACAAAACATTTCAATGCTTTTGCAAAACCCATTTAGAGCGCACTCACACTAGTCTAACAAACCAGACTATGTGTCAAGAGTGTCCAAGTGCAATACAAATTGCTTAGTGCAAGTGCATCCTTAGACTGTTGTGATGCTGAAGAGATTAAAGGCCCAGCCTAAATTATGTGAATAAAATCAATACACAAATAAAGCAAAAGGCAAAAATAAAGAGTGGTAAGTTACCACACTGGATAAAATAGAAAAATGTATCTTTCAATAAACAACAAGAATGCATTCTCTTCATTGTCCAGAGAGCCACTAACATGCACAATCAAGAGAGTAAAGGCCCATGTATTATATCGTGTGCAGACTATCGCGTCAGACTATCCAGAAACTAGGGCATGCCTCCGTACTGACCACAGTTTGAGCAAACCATAGGATATCTACCATAACCTAGACAATGTACAGTCTGCTACATAACAAAACAGATATTCAACAGCTGTTTTGTGGTCACCTAAGTCAAGGGGCATTGGCGTGAATACTTTCCTCCCTTATTGTTAAACAGTCACAAGCCGTCTGATATGCAAACTGAGGAATTGGACAGACAGAATAAAATTGCACCCTTGGTAAAATATGGCACCAGTCCCCTTGAACAAAAGATAAACAGGGCAATAGATTTTCTCTCGTCTGAAGATAACTGAAATCCAACACCCGTGTCCTCCAGTGGGGCTCTTTGTATGTTTGAGTGCAGGTCAATCAACAGTTGCTGACAGATGTGTCTGCAGTCGAATTTAGAGAGGAAGCCGAGCTGAGGTCAGGCACAGGTTTCCCTGCCTTGTCCCCTTAGAGAAAAGACAAGGATCAAGTCAGGATGTCGCAGATTGACCTTTTCTCACCTGTTTTTTTGTCTTCTTTTTTGCATGAAGCACCTGGTCCAAAAGGATAACATAATTAAGATCAGTAGGCAAATGAAACTGAGACGTGGTGGTTCCACACTACAATAGACAATTCAATGCAAGAGAAGACTAAATAAATTGAGTTTACCAATGTGATGTAATCACTGTGATGTAAAGCAAAGCATTGTGGGTAAACAGCTAGAAGCACAAGGCTACACATTTTAAATTTTTTATGAGACTACATTACACAAGAAAATGGCGAGGAGCTGCAACGTTTGCAACAACAACAACCGTTCTCAGGACCATCCGGGGAAAGAGATCAAACAAAGCAATAATTTTTTGATGAATTCCAGTGAAAGGGCACAAGCACTGTATCATGTACTGTATCAGATGTTACGAATATGCAACTCATAACATGGATAGAAGCCATCAGTATGGTAATCGAAAAAAGTATTTTCACAAAGTTTTAAAAGCTTAAATATAAGGTTTTGTGGTTACAACTTGCATAGAATACATGTGATGGTGGTTTGCAGCTCAGTAACCCCAATGTAACTGTAGCTTCACAACGTTGCACTTTTGAGCAAAACATTAGGCAACCTTAATTTGAACACCAAAAGCAAAAAGTCATGAAATAACTTTGACAATATATTGTTATGTTAACCATTCCCTGACTAGCACAACTAGTTAGGGAGGTTTTTCACCAGTAATGAGTGACCAGTTGAACTTGTTGATCCCAGCAAAATCTTTTGTTTTTGGGTTTGCAGGCAAGCCAGCCTTATGAAACACAATGTGAATCCTGACTGCGTGCAATCTCTGAATTTTGCATTTTGATCACATGCTTTAGCAAACTTAAAAATATACAAGATTTGTCTGTAAATGTGTTGAGAACAAAAGTGCACATGCAAACCATAAAAAAACAACATTGGGTTGGCAGATACTGCCGGCAAATGTGGTTTAACCACAAGCTAATGAATGGTGTAATAGTTAAATGTAGTTTTGGGAGTAGTGAATGACATTTAGGCAAGTGGTTTCTCAATTACACATATGGTGACAAACGTCACCCATATCTGATTGCTGATCTTCAGTCAACAGTTGAACAAGAGCAGCCGTATTGTGGGCTATGGTGTCAGCACAGTCAGGAAGCCTGAGGGGGGAGACACTGGAGATGACGCTGGGCAGGAGAGTGTCGGAAACCCTATTACTAAAAGGGTGACTCACCGCTTCTTTGGGCCTCTGAGGGCATGTTTGGCTTCATTTAAAACACGGAACCATCAGGTCAAACATTAGGGCTAAAAGGCAGTTGAGTTAAGGTATGCCATATAGCTCATGAACTAATTTCTGTTGCATAAACAACGAATGCCGAGCATGTCCAAACACGCACCGTTGTCACTTGTACATATAATTTAAGAATCAACCCCATCTGTGATGTTTCTACTAGAGCTGACGAAACCAGTATAAGGTCAACAACATGCAATTCGGCTATTTTTGTTAATCCTCTCCCTCTTTCTGCTGCTGAAGAGCATGTTTCCTCAACCAGTGCCTACCAACTACTCTCCCGTGTTCACATCTGCCAATGTGGTTTTTTTCCTTTTCCTCCACTCCCCCTAGTGTAACCCCCGATTACTGCAAGACATGTATTTTCCAAGGAGCGATAGCGGGGAGGGAGGGAGGGAGAGAGAAAGAGAGAGAGAAGAGAGAGAGAGAGAGAGAGACTCACACATACAGTGAGCGAGAGAAAGGCCCCACCTCCAAGTGACATCATTTGGCTATTGGAGCAAGGCTACAGGCAGACATAAGTCCACATTTGTTATTGGGACCAATCCGTGCGCGCATGTCATTGCGCAACTTGCAGAGTGTGTAAGTGTGAGGGGTGCCAGTAAACACAATCGTCGTGCTACAGCTAAATCCAATACAGCTTTGGCCCCGTGAGTTAGAGGAACCGTTTTGGGATTTGTATCGAATCCGCACAATTTGGACTGGATTACTTTCCCCCCCTCTCTGCCTTGAACCCCCTCAGAGGATACCTGCAACTTTCTTTGTTGGTTGTCTTTTGAGGTAAGTGTGTCTGACTGGTACTGTCCAGATGGAGTGCATCATTTTGACTGAACTGACTTCAGACTGGAGTCGCACACTGCATCTTGATTTAAAAAAAAACAAAAACAATCTGTAATCTATATTAATTAAAATGTACAAACCCTATTAGAAAACACGGGGTACTGCTTTGGTTGTAAGGCTGTTTGCTTTGGGGCTTGAAGCGACGGTGTTGTAAAAAAAATAAAAAATAAAAAAAATAAATACTGGGCGCTCTTTTCTCCCAGCAACCAAATCAAGCTCGTTTATCCCACCGCAAATGACTAAATCAACTTCAACTTGATTTCCCACGTTTCTCTTACTCAATGGCGGGGATAGGTTTTTGCACTGTGTGGAGGCAGTGACGAGGAGCCCCATATACATTTGCGTCTCTAACGACAGCCAATGCCATTCTCCTGGTGCAAACCGGTGGAGACGCGTTATCGTTGCGCCAGCCGATTGAGCTTTTGATCACTGAATACACAAACTTGATAGGATTAAGAGGGGACAGACAGGGTGGTCGGGACTCTGCCGGCGCCGAGGCTCGTCAAGACACCACGGTGAGCATGTTGAGTTGCAGCGCAGATCCCCCGCAGCGATGAGCAGGGAGAGCCAGCTGGACAAACTCCGATAAATGCGTCTCTGTCGGGACGGCTCCGTACAGCTCCCACTTACGTCCCGACATCTCACTAAACTTTGCACCGACATGTATAGAGCTCTCGATAAACGAGTTTAAATGGACAAATCAATCCATGTACAGCCATTAATTGTACTTGTGTAACAGCTTCTCAACCGCTTTCTGCGCACTGGCTGCTTGAGGGGGAAAATAAATAAAAATAAAAATAAACCTTCCACAGACATTGCGCTCAACTGACAACACATTTCCACTTAATTGCCGTTGAGGTATTAACATACTCTGTATTAACATTTTGCATCAGTGCAACTGAGAGTCCATTCCATTCCTGTATGCACGTTTTACTGGAAACACCATCCCAGAAACAGCTGTTAATCCAATTACACACAGCCTTTATCTTCATGAGACAATAAGGTCTTCCGGGTTTAAACCAATAGCATATATACTGTATGAGGCTAAATCATAATTTCACCAGACAATTGCCTTTGAATGACGGTGAAATGTGCATAAATTCAATTTTAGTTATTATCCAATTAAGCCACGGTTCAATGTATTTGACAAAAATAAATTCAGTTCAATATAGACAGGAGGGCAGATGAGTTGTCTTCACTGATGACTGCCTCAGGCTATAGTTCCCAGCCAATTGCTTTCATTTTAGATTAACTACTAACCAGGTCACAAGCAAGATCTCATTCTGCATAACAGAGCATGACTGTATCTGCAAAAGACAACAGTAAACCCGTACTTTTAGAAATAGCTTTGATTCAGCACTAAACTTTATCATTCCTTATTTTCCTCTTCCATTCTGCCACTAAACTATATTTACTGTCTATTCTGAAACCGGCGATAAACAAGCTGAGCATTCAAAGACTAATAAAACAGCAAGATAACCTTTAGAAGTAATTTGAGTGAGGAAAGTAGTGGGGCCAGGAGAAAGGTTGACAAATCCCTATATTGTAAGAGGGCGCTCGGCCTGTAGGCAAGATGTGCTCCTCTTTACAGCTTCGCTTGTCACACACAGGCAGACGCACATAGGCTTGCATATGTTTTCACACACATCTTGTGGTGCCTACCACCCCCATGTGGGGAAAAATCATTGCAGCTGCTACTGAGCTCTCCTTTCAGAATGGAACAAAAGTGAGACCCCTGTCTGTCCCAGGCCTTTCCAGGCTCACTGGGCCACCAGAATCATCTGTTCAGCCCATCTCTACAGGAAGCCAGAGCCTTTTTTTTTTTTTTTTTTTTTTTTGTATTAACTTGTCGTTACAATTATTTTACTTAACTGAATCATAGAATATAATTTAATTCCCGCCTCTGGTTCTCAGAAATTAAGGACTCGAGTCAAAAATCTTGAACCACTAAAAACACCAAATGACTATATTGTATAATATGGTATATTATATATATATATATATATATATATATATATATATATACACATACACCATATCTATGAAGCTGAGATTGCAGACAAAAACCTAGACTAACTACAGCCTGTAGTGTCAAATCAATCACAACTACTGTACCGGTTCAAAATGAATAATCAACGAAAGAAACAAACAGCACTTATTTCCCAATGGATAGATACTGTGGAGCAAAATTAATCTGCAGTCTCATGAATAATTTAGCTAGCCTTAACAATTTCTATAGTGCATTCTCTCCTAAAAGCAGGAATTATTTTTTTTCTATCCAAGATTTTCAAATGGGCGGCACGGTTGACGACTGGTTAGTACATCTGCCTCACAGTTCTGAGGACCGGGGTCCAAGTCTCGCCTGTGTGGAGTTTGCATGTTTTCCCCATGCCTGCGTGGGTTTCTCCGGGTACTCCGGTTTTCTCCCACATTCCAAAAACAAGCATGGTACGTTAATTGAAAACTCTAAATTGCCCATAGGTGTGGATGTGAGTGTGAATGGTTGTTTGTTTATATGTGCCCTGCAATTGGCTGGTGACCAGTTCAGGGTGTACTCCGCCTCTCACCCAAAGATAGCTGGGATAGGCTCCAGGACGCCCGCGACCCTAGTGAGGATAAGCGGGATGGAAGATGAATGAATTAATGAATTTTCAAATGTCTCCCTTGTGCAATGTAAAGTATATCCAGGGGGCACAAAGTATAGCATGCTGTTATTGCCAACCAATAGATATTTGTGCATCTTGAAGTCACATTGGCTATCAACATCCATGCAATATACCATGCTTTCTACTGAAAGGTAACACACATTCACACAGCCACACACACAGACACACGTTGAGTTTAATGCTCAATTTAACTTTGCCAGTGCAGAATTAATCAAGCAGAAGCCACTTGGCCTGCTGTTGAAATCTGTCTGGCCAGTGGTTACTATTAAAACGATGTGTCAAGATATTTGTCGCAGGAGATGTTTGACTCCATTGCTCTCCAAACAAAAATACAACCTGCAAGGAAAAGCATGTGGTAATGCAATTTTAGTCAAATGTTAGATGAACTCCTTGGATGAAGTGCTTTCGTACCTAAACCTCTTCTGCTGAGGTCCAGCATACTTGTCTTGTAGTAAACAATGGAGGGGGGCTCTTTCCTCAAACCCGATGAGTGCAGATAAATAATACGGGGAAATAAAATGGGGAATAATAGCCACCCAGCAGACAAGTCAGATTATGCTCCTTGTTCAAAATAAATACAAAAATTTTAAAAAACCAATTGCCTTTCTGGTTAAATGTAGAACAACAGTATACTTTCACTCACCGAGACTACATTCTTCGTGTTGTTTAGAAATGGCTAACACGGTTCCTTGTTCATTCTTATAGACGAGTATTAACAGTCGATGATAGGAGTTTTCGTTGACAGTAGAAATAAATATTGATGCTGCATTTATGTAGATAATTTCAAATAATCCCAAAAGTATATTATTCGTATAAGTGTAGCTACGTCTTGCTGAGCTCTTATTACATACAGGAATGTATACTTCTCAATATGAGGTGAAACCCACCATTTAGAACTGAAGTCTTTACAAAGTGCTGCTTTAAAAAGTCAAATCTATCAAACAGCTGTCATCCAGTTTTTATAAACCTTTGTTCCTTAAATTTAACATCTCCTCCACCTTGATGCAGAAGTTAGCAGAAATCACATTCAGTGCTTTACCTCATCTGGTATTTGACAACTGATGTTCTGCTCAAAAGGACCTACGCATGTTTAATGGTAAATTAATTCCTATTAGACAGCATTTCATCAATCGCAATTGGGTTAACAAGTCTCCAAACATCTGTTGGTTTGGGAAACGAACTGTAAAATGGCTGGGGCCCTGCTTCCTGATTTACCTCTCTGTGTTTTACAGCACAAGGGTGCTGCCAGCTGGTCACATAAGATGACAAAGCTATTGTGTTCAAATGGGAAAAATAAAAATGTAGGTAACAGAAATTCTATTTCCACAAACAGAAGCAGTATTCATTGGTTTTAAAGGGGGGCTGAGGTGGGGGCAACGGGTCACACAGAGGTAGGGAATGGCAGGGATGGATGCAACAGCCTTTCTCCTCCTCATATGAAATTCAAATGGGCTTGCTAACAATGTGAGCACTGACTGGATCGTCCTTTATCTATTCAGAAAACCTAGTTCAGTGTATTATTTTATTTATTTTTTTCAAAATTTGCACATACTTTTTTAAAGTATGGTCAAAGACGTGTAAATTCAAAATACTCAATAAAATGAACTGGACCTTTTTAGATTTTTGCATATTCTGTTAAGGTAATGACCACCAAACAATAAAGGTGTTCTGTTAACATAAAGCCTGTAAGAAATCAAGGGTCACAATCATAGCCAAAAAGGGTATTTCACTACTATCTTTAAAATTCATGAAAATAAGTAATAAAAGTTGAGTATCAATCAATCAAATGTAAAATAACTTTTCTAATCACATCAATTTGTACACAGAGTGGTTGAGTTTTGTAATGTAAGAAATAGGCTTTACATGATCAAGATTTTTGGGGCCAATCACCGATCAGAGAGTTTTAAAAAAACAATAACCGATCACCGATCCGATCACACAATGGAGCAATGTGTCTATTTAAATGACTTGTTCATTTACTTAATTACTCCCAAAAATTATATTTACAATAAATATATATTTGTTCATCTATTTATGCCAGTGTGGCGTAGTGACAGACTGAACAAATGTGTGCCTTGGCTCCATAAAGGTTGTAAATCACTGCTCTAGTCAGGTCATGTATTCTCATCAGTCAGGTCAAACCAGCATTACAACATGACAGAAATAGTGGGTGCTAACTTACTGTAATTAAATTACTTTATTGTAATTAAATTACTTCACACACACCGGAACTTCAGAGCATGATTCGACAGAACGCCGGTACAACCGTTAGTGCTAGTACTAGCTTGCTAGGCTACATCACGTTTTGTTGCCTGCTGGTGAGCCGGATCGTATTAAAAGTATGTGAACATACCTCAAGCAATCCTTGAATTAAAGTCCTCTCCCGAGCACCGGTGACCACCAACACACGTTTTCCCCCCATTTAGTTCTTATAATACACACGACGCGATCGATTGTTGTTCTCGTGGCCGTGGTAATGAGTGTATCCAGTCGCGCTTGAGTTGACAAGATAAAGCCCAGTGATCGTAAAAAACGGGATACGATGGTATCGGAATACAAGATTTCATTGCAGTAGTCTAACATACTGCAATCGTGAAAGACCAAATTTGTCTTGTAGTCTGATCCACGTGTTAAATGATGTCTGTCTCAGAAGTGTCTGTCCCACACCGCCGCAGTTTATAAAAAAAATAAAATAAAAAAAAAAACTTCATTGGCAGTCAGATATTTCCAGTACTATGTCAAAAGACACGTGACTAGGCTAAAAATAAACTAGCTTTTGGATTCAAATATACCGTACACAATGGCGACGCGGAGTAAATGTCTTTTGCGGAGCCGATCGGCGAATTATGACATCAAAACCGATCAGCATAAAATGCTAATTATAAGACGATACTGATCTGCCCGATAAGATCGGTGTGAAGTCTAGTAAGAAACATGTTTTGTTGTTCCCTCAAACAAGTGTTAAAAGGTTGTGCATTTGTGTTTCCTCATTTTAAAAGATTACACGTTACTAAGTATGTTTGTCTCTCTCATTTTCTTTTTCAGGACTTGAGGTGTGATTTGAGGTGTGAAAAGTGCCCAGCATGAATCAAGGTCCAGATTCATGAGGGAGGTTTGGCCCAAAACGATAAGCACCTTTTGCCGGTTTTCTCCTTAGGAGAGAGAACACTTTTCATCCACATCCGGAACCGGAGCCCAGGATTAATGTATACACAATCTTGACAAGGGCCAAGAGGATTCTGGTTACCTTTACAAGCTGGAGTACACAAGTGAACAGGCCTTGATTGAGCCTGTGGCACAGGGGATTGGCATGGCTCAGACCAGCTTTGTGTCAACTCATCATGCATGCCGCGCCTGATTGCAGAGAGGAGCCTATACTAAAACCAAAAGGATTGTTGTAACTGGGGGGGGGGGGAAGAAAACAAACAAAACAAACAAAAAAAATCTAATCTACGGTTATGGCTACTGAGCTTGAAAAATTCAAGAACCTTTAGGATTTTTTATATTACCTTAGAGAGTGCAGGCTTTCGCTCACTGAGAGGGGATGCTGATTCAGCAGGCTTATCTGCCATGGTAAAGGCAGTGAAGGCATGAGCCTCTGACAAAAGAAGAGGTCATCGTCCAAACAAGGATCAGCTCCGCAAACACTGACCAGTCAGGATAACACCAGAGAGCCTCCAGAAAAACCTCTCTTTTCATAAAGGATAATACAAGAAGAAAACCTTTATTGGATTTTCCAGTGAGCAGAAAGGATTTACTAACCCTTATGAATCAGGTATGGAAACGTGTATGCCTTTGCATCTTTCCATTTCATTGACTGGACAAGAATTTAAAACCACATAGGTGTGTGTGTGTGTGCGTGTATGTGTGTGTGTGTGTGTGTGTGTGAGTGAATAGGTTATATCAGAAAGTAAAGTCAAAAGTAATGAGGAATAAAAGGGCAACACAAAGATTGGTTTACTTTGGACAACAATTATGCAGCGCCTGTTGACATCATAGTTATAATAATAAAATCACAAAAGGTGTGGAGGAAAAAAAAGGTTTCAAATGTGATAAAATTATTTTTTTTCTGCAAAATTTTAACAAACTGTTTAATGTCTAAAAGGACTAAATACTAAAAGGTGTAGTCAGCACTTGGAGAGTAACTCAAAGCACGAGTTTGTTTTCCGTTTTAGTATGTAGCAATAAAAGGCGGCCTTGAGATACAGAAGCGAGTGAGACAAATCAATGCTATTACTTTTGCTACTGTTATTGAGCCACAATACTGAATTCTAAGTACTACCATATCACTCAGGAAGAATTTAATCTAATCCTGTACTTAATCTATGAAGTGCTTCAGGCATTTCCAACACCAAGCAAATCTAAGAAAAGGAATTTGACCCTCTCTTAAAGGCCTTGTGCATTAAATATACTCTTGTGTCTTCTCCCCAGGGCCTCTTGAGTGATTAGACTGCCAGGCAACTCAGCTTCAAGATGGTACGTCAATGCAAGGCCTTTATCCTCTCCCTCATCAGGGTTGGACTGCTGCTGGGCCTTGCTAACCCACTGGTGACCTCTGCCTCATGTCCCTCTGTCTGCCGCTGTGATGGAACCTTCATCTACTGTAATGACCGTGGCCTGACTTCCATCCCTAGTGGTTTACCCCTGGATGCAACAGTGCTCTTCCTGCAAAACAATCGAATAAAGAGTTCAGGAATTCCCGCAGAACTGAGCAGGCTCTCAAATGTGGAGAAGATCTACCTGTATTGCAACAATCTGGATGAGTTCCCCAGTAACCTTCCTCTTGGGTTGAAAGAGCTCCATCTTCAGGAGAACAACATTCGGATGATCACGCATGCATCCTTAGACCAGATTCCTTATATTGAGGAACTTCACTTGGATGATAACTCTGTGTCAGCAGTCAGCATTGAAGAGGGGGCCTTTAGGGACAGTAGTCACCTTAGATTGCTTTTCCTCTCCAGGAACCACCTTAGTACCATCCCCTCAGGCCTACCCATGAGCATTGAGGAGTTGCGCTTTGAAGACAACCGCATCTCATCAATCTCTGAACAGTCACTGCAAGATCTCATCAACCTGAAGCGACTAATATTAGATGGAAACCTGCTCAACAACCGTGGGATTGGAGAGATGGCTTTCATCAATCTGATTAACCTGACTGAGCTCTCGCTAGTGAGGAATTCCCTGACATCACCACCAGCTAACTTGCCAGGCACAAGTTTGGAGAAGCTGCAGCTCCAAGATAATCACATTAATAGGGTCCCACCTGGGGCTTTTGCCTTCCTTAGGCAACTGTATCGCTTGGACTTATCCGGCAACAATCTAAGCAGCCTCCCACAAGGGGTTTTTGAAGATCTGGACAATCTCACACAGCTTTTGCTTCGCAACAACCCCTGGCAATGCACTTGCAGGATGAAATGGGTGCGTGACTGGCTCCGGGCATTGCCGACAAAAGTAAATGTACGGGGATTCATGTGCCAGGGTCCTGATAAGGTAAAAGGCATGGCTCTAAAAGACTTAACTACAGACATGTTTGACTGCAGAGATTTAGAATTTATATCCACATTTGAGACAAGCACGGTCTCCAACACTGGCCGCCCCTCGCAGCCAGAATGGCCCTCATTTGTGACTAAAAGGCCTGGAGTAAAGCGACCAAATATGGGCAAAAATTACCACGGCACTACCATATCATCAGGCAGAAAGATCATCACAATTAGCGTGAAGTCAAGTAGCTCAGATACAGTACACATATCATGGAGAGTATCACAACCCATGACTGCCCTTCGGCTCAGCTGGCTGAAGCTGGGACACAGCCCTGCATTTGGCTCCATCACAGAGACAATAGTACAGGGGGAGAGGACGGAGTACCTGCTCACTGCGCTGGAGCCAGAGTCTTCCTACAGGATATGTATGGTTCCCATGGAGACCAGCAATATATACCTGTCAGACGAGACTCCCGTTTGCATAGAGACGGAGACTGGCTCTCATAAATCCTACAACCCAACAACAACTTTAAACAGAGAGCAGGAGAAAGAGCCTTACAAAAATTCCAGTCTGCCTTTGGCTGCTATCATTGGAGGGGCTGTTGCACTTTTGGCAATAATCATGTTGGCATTGGTGTGCTGGTACGTCCACAGGAATGGGTCACTTTTTTCCAGGAACTGCACCTACAACAAAGGTCGTCGGAGAAAGGATGACTATGCTGAAGCTGGCACTAAGAAGGACAACTCAATTCTAGAAATAAGAGAGACTTCTTTTCAAATGATACCAATAAATCAGCTTCCTGTGTCCAAGGAGGAGTTTGTGATACACACAATTTTTCCACCTAATGGACTGAGTTTATACAAGAGCCCACACAACGAGAACAGTATTAACAACAGGAGCTATAGAGACAGTGGAATACCAGATTCAGACTATTCTCATTCATGATATTGCACACAGACATTCATGATGAGTGCGTGCTGTAAACAGATTGGCAAGACTTTTCCAAAACACTGGATCTATAGGACTAAGGGAGCAATGTTATTTACATTTGCCATATAATTTATATTTAAGGACATTTTATGAAGACTGAGAACATTCCACTTGCAGGCCCTCACTCAACCAATGGGTGTAGTACTGCAATTATATTTTAGGGATTTGTAGTAATTTGTACTGTATTTCCTTGGCTTAAAATGATCAACCAACTAAAAAGAAACTATGTTCTGAGATATGATAACTTGTCAACTGTGAAAGTGGGTTTTCATTGCTGTGTTGAACAATCAGACTTTAGAAAACGTAGGACAAGCACAGGTCATTATTTTCACTTTGTGGCTGTCTGAAAAACAAAGGCAGAAATTGTCATAAACTAAGCTACAGTTGATCAATAAAAATCACAAATCAGACATGTTGCCCTCCTACGAACAATAAACAGCAGTGAGCTCTCTCATTTACTACTGATCAAGGATATTCGAGTTTTCACATGATCACTCTGGATGACGTGCCATTCTTCATTTCTCTACTTTCTTAGTTGTGTACATTTGCAAGTTTGTTTGGAAGCTTGAAACACAGCAGAGTAACCTTAGCAGGATTCTAGTTACATTTGTTCTGATGGGATTGTAGGCCACAGCACAGGGCAGATAAAGCACATCAATTTTAAAAGGACTCTTGGCTCCTCAAAACAAGAAGACTGGACAGGCTGACACAGGACCCCACACGATCTCTATTTGTAGAAGCCAACAATGGCCAAATGACAATGGTGACATTCTTCAGTACCGTCCCTGCGTCATTCAAGTCAAATGGCCAAAAATACATGATTGTTAAAATGATCAAAGTGTCAGCAGTCCCTTAAGATAACTACTATTTTGTATTTTCAAAGTGAACATTTTTGTTGCCACAATTTGAAATTACCTGTTCTTCATGTTTAAAAAAACCAAAGTGCATTGTATGCCCTTTGGCCAGTCTTGTATGTGCCTTGATCCAATGCTTATTGTATTTAGCTTTTTAAGGAACCAGTGACTTTTTTTTCATACACACTTGACTATGAAAAGTATTGGTCATATTACAGAATAAAAAATTATGAACTAAAACAACACTGATATCTTTTTTTCTTGAACATCCATCCATCCATCCATTTTCAACACCGCTTATTCTGGTTTGGGTCACGGGGCGCTGGAGACTATCCCAGCTGACTTTGGGCGAAAGGCGGACTGCACCCTGAACTGGTCGCCAGTCAGTCGCAGGGCACACATAGACACGGACAACCGATTCGCACTCACATTCACACAGTCACTGAGTGGGAACTGAACCCATGCTGCCAGCACCAAAGTAAGGCGAGTGCACCACTACACCATCAGTGACTTCTTGAACATGCATATTTATATTTAGTACTAAGCACACACACAGACAAAAACACACTTGCAATTAATGCAGTAAACTCTAAGTTATTTAACTATGTTGCAGAAAAATGCTGGTGTAACACCTTTCTTGATGTAAAGTTGTATATGCTTGGACCCAACACTAATTTTAAAAAGTGTTCTTGTATGAATGATGACAATAGGTACTTTTTCCATATGTCAAGCATAAAACTTTACTGTCTCGTTTTAAAATGAAATAGTATTATATTTCCAAAAAGTCAATTGTAAAAAATGAAATAAATGTATTCTAAAAATATGTTAAAAGGATTATGTCAACTAAAACAGAGAACTGTAACGTCTTTCACACTTAATAATTAATAGTCCATCTTCTAATAAAGAGCATGCTAAAGAGCATCTTTAGATAAGACCAACAATTCCATTAGCTTAGAGAATAGTCTTTCATTTGTTATTAATGGACCTTTTTATTCATGTGAATAGTTCACATGGCCTAGACTGAAGTATGCCAACAACCTCAATGCTCTGAAAATGAGAAAACCTCTCTAACAAATTCTTGCCGTTTGTGATCAACAACAATAAGCCAAATGGTGAAAGGAGTGGTCCCTTGTTGTGATTTTCACTGAAAACATTGAGTACACAAAGAGCAGCTTTGTGTACTTGCATGAATGTGTATGAAGCAAAATTGATGAACCAGACTGATGATGACCCTGTGTGACCTCACTTATCATTGGTGACCCCGTGACCTGATCTTATCAGTCACTTTAAACAATTCCTTAATCACTCTCATGTTCTCATCTGAGGTCAGACAAGGCTGGAAACAAAACAAAATGTGACATGCATTTTTCTCCATGTGTGACAGTGCAGACAACAGTTTGGCTTGATGTACCGAGTGATCAGGGTTAGTGGTGCAGCTGCAGTGTTTGCTCCAGGGTGCGACTATTCATTTTGGAAGATAGTTGCATTTGCATTCCTATAGATGCTGGTATCAAAGCATCACTGCATCATGACCAACAGCATTGGTTGTTCTCTAATAGTACCAATAGAATATAAGTACAGGCTGTGTGAGTCTGTGATTTTTATTATCAGAGTGAAATAAGTTAAAGTACCGCAAGAAATAAATAAAGCCATCATCAGTCAGACAAGACAAGAAATTACAACTTAACAAAGGTGCCATGATACACAATCATGACTGTATATTCACTTTTTCAATCATGACGCTAAACATCAAAACAGCTGATTTCATCAACACAAGAAATAAATAAAGCTATCATCAGTCAGAAACTGACAAGAAAATAATAATTCACAGAGATGCCATGATAGACATAAATTATCATTATAGTTGATACAACTTTTCCAGTCATGAAAGCTAAACATCAAAACAGCTGGTTTCATCAAATAAATGCTATATATTACATGCATAAATGATTGGTGATCCACCTTGCGTCATATAAATTTTAAGGGAGAAAAACACAAGCCTTACTGTTTTGTTTGGAACACTATGGGACATATCTAAATATACAGTGGGTATGGAAAGTATTCAGACCCCCTTAAATCTTTCACTCTGTTTATATTGCGGCCATTTCCTCAAATTATTTAAGTTCACGTTTTCCCTAATTAATGTACACACAGCACCCCATATTGACAGAAAAAAACTGAATTGTTGAAATTTTTGCAGATTTATTAAAAAAGAAAAACTGAAATATCACACAGCCATAAGTATTCAGACCCTTTGCTCAGTATTTAGTAAAAGCATCCTTTTGAGCTAATACAGCCATGAGTCTTTTGGGGAATGATGCAACAAGTTTTTCACACCTGGATTTGGGGATCTTCTGCCATTCCTCCTTGCAGATCCTCTCCAGTTCTGTCAGACAGCCAATATCAGGTCTCGCCAGAGATGCTCAATTGGGTTTAAGTCAGGCTCTGGCTGGGCCATTCAAGAAGAGCCACGGAGTTGTTCTGAAGCCACTCCATTATTTTAGCTGTGTGCTTAGGGTCATTGTCTTGTTGGACGGTGAACCTTCAGCCCAGTCTGAGATCCTGAGCACTCTGGAGAAGGTTTTTGTCGAGGATAACACTGGCCGCATTCATCTTTCCTTCGATTGCAACAAGTCGTCCTGTCCCTGCAGCTAAAAAACACCCCCACAGCATGATGCTGCCACCTCCATGCCTCACTGTTGGGACTCTATTGGACAGGTGATGAGCGGTGCCTGGTTTTCTCCACACATAACGCTTAGAATTAAGGCCAAAAAGTTCTACCTTGTAATATTATTTCTCACCAACTTGGAGTCCTTTAGGTGTTTTTTTAGCAAACTCAATGCGGGCTTTCATGTGTCTTGCTCTGAGGAGAGGCATCTGTCGGGCCACTCTGCCATAAAGCCCCGACTGGTGGAGGGCTGCAGTGATGGTTGACTTTCTAGAACTTTCTCCCATCTCCCGACTGCATCTCTGGAGCTCAGCCACAGTGATCTTGGGGTTCTTCTTTACCTCTCTCACCGAGGCTATTCTCCCCCAATTGCTCAGTTTGACCAGACGGCCAGCTCAAGGAAGGCTTTTGGTCGTTCCAAACGTTTTCCATTTAAGGATTATGGAGGCCACTGTGCTCTTAGGAACCTTAAGTGCACCAGAAATGCTTTTTTATAATCTTGGTCAGATCTGTGCCTTGCCAGAATTATGTCTCTGAGCTCTTCAGATGGTTCCTTTGACCTTATGATACTCATTTGCTCTGAAATGCACTGTGAGCTATAAGATTCTATATACACAGGTGTGTGACTTTCCTAATCAAGTCCAATCAGTATAATCAAACACAGCTGGACTCCAATGGAGGTGTAGAACCATCTCAAGGATGATTAGAAAAAATGGACAGCACCCGAGTTAAATAAATGACTGTCACAGCAAAGGGTCTGAATACTTATGGCTGTGTGATAGTTCAGATTTCTTTTTTAATAAATCTGCAAAAATTTCAACAATTCCGTTTTTTTTCTGTCAATATGGGGTGCTGTGTGTACATTAATGATTGGGAAAAGAACTTAAATGATTTTAACAAATGGCTGCAATATAACAAAGAGTGAAACATTTAAGGGTGTCTGAATACTTTCCATACCCACTGTATGTCACATTGGTTTCTTTAGTCCTAACTAATATCTAGCAGACATTCCAACAGCTTCTTCCCTCTTGCAATCAACTTCTTAAACACCTAACCTACAATTCCATTACAACATGCTGGCAATTTTTTGACTTGAGTTCGTTGTCACGTTTCTGTGGTGCCAATTATACATTACTCGTGCACTCACTGTAGTTGTCTCGCCACGCTGCACTATTTGCATATCTGTTGCTGACCAATACTGGCCACTCATGCCAGAGTAGCATCTGCTCCATTTGCACACTGATTGAGGAGATTCTGCACCGGCATTAGCAGATAACTAGCAACCCTTTACTGCTCAGTGACTGTTTTTTGTCAATGTCTTTATGTCTCAAATGTGTTCTCTGTCAATTGACTGTCTGTTGTCATACTAGAGCGGCTCCAACTACCGGAGACAAATTCCTTGTGTGTTTTTTTGGACATACTTGGCAAATAAAGATGATTCTGATTCTGAACATGCACATTTATCTTTAGTTGTAATCAATAACACTTTGTTACAACGTGTATGTAAACAGACTGATGGGTAGGAATCTTCCAAACAACCAAAGTAATTATATAGCTTTTGACTGGATATTAGCGATTCGGTGTACAGTTTACCGATAAACGGTGATAAAAATTCAAAGAATATTGCAGTTTCAAATGATCATTACTACCTTATGGAGCATCTCTGAGAATAGCAATTGTCTTTTAGCTTCTCCTATCTGGTGTGTGTTGCAGCAGCAAACAAACGGAGAAAGAAGACGAGACGAACCGTAAAAGACTCAGACAGCAAAGAAGAATATTACCGTCAGGTGCATATCACAGTGCTACAAAACATGATGGAAGGCAGCCTAGATAACTGCAGGTGTAAATTAATTTCCCTGTATTGCATGCATAGAATACAGGAGGTCAGGTGGGGTGGTGGAAGGAATCGCAGCAAATGGGGGAAATAAATCTTTTGATCCAGTTCTGTGATCACAACCACTGCCATCTTGGGATTTTTTTGCACATTTCATGGGGTCTTTCATGCATAAAAATTCATTGTGCTTGTTTTTTGTTCAATTTATAATTTGAAAAAAGTGCATGGGTTGCATACTTAATATTTTTTTGTATTAAAAAAAACCTGTTGCAATGCTTTTGCAATGATTCAATTTTTTTTGGTTGACAAGAGCAACAATCATGAAAATAATTATAACTGATCATACGGGTTCTTTTTTTCTCTGCTGCATATCTTAAATTGACTAAAGGAAGTTAAAATCAAAAGGATTAAGGAGAAGGTTGTGGTTATACCAGACTCGTATAAATTCGACTCCGATGGCCACATATACAAATGTTTGCATCTGTGAGTGACTGAAATACTTTATTTTCATAAATGTACTGTTTACTTGTTCCCATGTGAATAGGTGCACTTTGATTACACACACGGTTAAGACAAATAGACAATGTCTCTTCCCACCATCATACAGCCTCTCAAGATTGAAATCGGTCTTTGTCACTCTTAGTCACAAGCTCTAGCTGTAAAAGAACAGAGTCCCCATTGAAAGAGATACCAGTGAGTGATGGGTTACTTTGTTGAGGGCTTGTCCTCGCTTTTCTCGCTGTGACCAGCTTGCCCCGCCCCTCCTTAAAGCCAGAAGGCTCTCCATCACTTTACCCAGTGACCTGAAACCACAGGACCAAAAAAAACCTAAGCAGAACCTCCATCATCATAATGAATCCAATTTTATGCTTGACAGCACAAGGCCTGCACATACAGTACATCCACTGCAACTGTAAATTATTTGACATTAATACTAATTAACAAGAGCTGTCACAATCACGGCTGTGCCTCCCTAAAGGAAGAAAACCCCACATTTACAGCACTATATGAAGTCAGAAATACTGTGAAATACAACAGCCGCTACTCTTATTTAAAGCAAATTGTCAAAAACTAAAGGAAGGGGATCGATGGGTATTCCATTACACTATGAAGTGTACACAATATTTCATGAAAATATCCATATAATTGACTCCACTCAATGGAAGCCATTAATTCCTGTCCCCCATTAAGTGGTTTAAATTATTCTGTAAAAGGCCATACATCTGCCGATGCCCTTTATGAGATCACCACCACATCCCCCTCGTAACTTAATCGACCCTGCTTCTCATTCCGCCTCTATTTCTGATGGAGTGGAACATTTGTTTCATTGCTAAAGGTTTGAGGGGTCCAACCTCTCAACTACTCCTCGTAGTAGATCTCCATGTCAGCAGTGGGAGGCCAAGGCACCTCTTCGAAGCATTCTCTTCAGCATCTTGAAATGCTGGTGCAGGATTTGCATACCAAGGAGGCTCCATCCATAGCTCATTACTTGACACACTAATCACAAGCACATTTTGCTTATCCAATGTATGCTGCAGCTAAGTAGCAAAAAGTGGAGGCAGAGTTGGAATGAGCACTTATTTTCTAAAGCTGTTATTTACTTTATCCCTTAAAGTTAAAACAAAGAAAACACATAGCTGATAATTAAGGAAAACACTCCATGCTAACCACAAAAAGACACTTGATTAAGCCCATAACATAATAACAGCCCATAATGTAATAACGGCCCATAGCGTAATAGGCCCATAATGTAACAACTGGCCAATAACATAATAAAAGTCCTGTAATTTAATATTACGTTATGGGCTCAGTTATTACATTTGCAAATAATTTTTTATTACCAGGCCATTAACGTAATAACTAGCCAACAACGTAATAAGTCATGTTATTGCTGTGGTTATTACGTTATAGGTTCCGGGCCTTTATTACGTTATTGGCCAGTTTTACGTTATGGGCCTATAACATTTTAAAAGGGAATAATTTAGTTCATTATTATTATGGGCCATTATTATATTATGGGCTGTTATTATGTTATGGACTTCTACAACACTGTCGGCCAAGTTCACTTAATAGGAATGATTTAACAAGAAAAAAAGAAAATTACCTAGCGCAGGGGTGTCAAGCTTTTTTGTCTCGGGCTGCATTGTAGTTATGATTTCCCTCAGAGAGCCGTTAGAACAGTGAAACCATATAAATATTTAATCATCACCAAAACATATTACCATTACACAACAAATTGAGGGATAACTAGTTTTGAAATCAGAAGACAAGGATAATAGTTTGTTCAAGTATTGTTTAAGTTACTGTGGAAGAAGGGTTTGGTAACAGAAAAATGCAATCTCTCAACATTATTGTTTATTATTATGACAATTTGGAATTTGGGTACAGATTTGAGCAAAAATCACAGAAGTTGACGAGCATGATTTGCTTTCGCGGGCCACATAAAATGATGTGGCGGGCCGCATCTGGCCCCCGGGCCTTGAGTTTGATACCTATGAGCTAGAGAGACTTGATCTCCGGCTCAAGAGAAATTTCTCCCATTAACTACTGGGAGTATGAAGATTGTGTGACCTTAAAACAGAAACATAAAGACCAACAAGGCACTCCTTCACACAAGTCAGATAAATAAGATCGTTTGTGCAAAGGTTGCTATTATTGGTAACTCTTGAAGCCCTGCACATTCTGACAACATATTTTTGTATTGTAAATACAACTCCCACATTACAAGAGCAAAGGAAGGCTAAAGATACCTCGTTTCCGACTGTTCTTGCATCAGAAAAAAATTATGACCACAGAGAAGCAAATTCAAACAACATAAAAAGTTAGTAATTCAGATTATTCTAAACATCAATCTTTATAGATAGACTACTGAGATATGACCTTCTTTTAGCACAAGACAGGCAACTACAAAAACAAAGATACGAAACATCAACCACAAGTACACAAATGTGCAACAAACATTATGAAAACAGAACTATTTTCATAACATAGGGTAGTATAATGAAATGGAGTTCCATAAAACCATTCATTGTCATATAGTGCAAAAGAAGACAGATTCTGAAAAGCAGTTGGGAGCTAAAGAAACAAGGTTTCAACTAAAATATACTTATTTTGAAGACAAGCACTGAGGTGAAGTCTAACCCAAGCATTACTGCCAAGTTCAGATAAAAACCGAGGAGGATAAAACAGTTTACAATCTGATAACAGAGACTGGCTGAGTCCTTGTAAATTGTGAATTGCTTTCACAGTCTAAAAGCTGGAGATTGGTTGACATCTCGAAGACACAGTGGCACTGGCAGTGCAGAGTTTAAAGTATATTAACACAGCTAGTGGGCCGCCTCACACTCCGAGGAGTAGAAAAGTGACAGCAGTGTGATCCAAGTCACCATGAAAATGCTGTACACCACACTGAAAGAGGGTTGAGAGAATTCACTTTAGAATGAAATCCACCCACACTCACTCAAATGCAAACATGGAGTCTGACAAATAGAAAAATGTTCAGAGAAAGTTTGATTGAGAGGAAGAATGGTAGTGGTGGTGGTACTTAGGATTAATTAAAACCTGGAGTCACTGGTGTGCCTGTGACATGCAGTCACACGATTATGATCTGTGTGAGAATAATCTGCTCCCACAAATAATTTCCTTCCCCACTGAGGGGAGCAACATGGGACTGGGTGTTCAGAAAAAGGCAACTTCGAGAATCCAAGAATCCAAAAAGGAAGGAAAGGGGAATAAAGTCAAGCATGAATACTTAAACTTTTGTATAAGATTGTAATGAATCTACTTCAACTCAGTGATGCACAAGGCTCACTGAGGGGCAAATGAGCTAAACCACTGTAATCCTAAATTTGTGCCGTTCAAAAGTAAAAATGGTGTGTGTGTGTGTGTGTGTGTAACTATGCGTCTATAAATACTATGGCACACAACACTCGTCTTATACTAACATCTGGCAATGTCCCTGCATCCAAATATACACTTTTTCCTTGGGATCCTTGGTAATCATTCTCCCCACCCCCTGACAATATACTGTACTGAAGCAATTATAAGATCATATGAAACATGAGAATTTAAGAATACATTAATCGTGTGACCGTGAATAAAGAACAATGATTATTGGAAATTCATGATCTCACTAAAGACCATGCTTTGTTCTAAACAAGTTACAGCTGATACCTAAGCTATGGTTACCAATATTCAAAACATCACCTGCCAGAGGCCTATGTTTAAAAAAAAATAAATAAATAAATACACATTTTTAAAAACAATTCGTTTTTCAACTTGATCAATGCCCATACACTTAATTGTCAATTTCATATCCAGCACATACACAGTAAACTTCCACATATTCACTGTCGAGCATTCACAAATTTGCATACTTGCAGATTCTTTTTTTTAACCTATCCTCTGTTATTTGCTGAAAATCTCGACTACTCACTAAATATATTGGCTATTTGCAGTTTTTGTCCGCAGGCAAACACAATTAAAGTATTACTTGGGTACTACTACTGGAATCTGGTGTTGTTGTTATGTTTAATTAATTAATTTATAGTGTTTTTTCATCTGCATTTGCTAGGTCCTGTTTTGTTAGCGGTCCTTGAATGCACCTCATGCATTGTCAAAAGTGAAACAAAGTATGTTTCTGCTTTCCTCCGGATTAGCGCTACTAACGATTATTTTAATATTCTATTGATCTGTTGATTATTTTTGAGCAATCAATGAAACCTTTTTAACATTTTAATTTCCATCCCTTCGTTATAGAACAGCACATTATTTCAAATTGACAGTGCAAAAAATCCATCCATCCATCCATCCATTTTCCATACCGCTTATCCTCACTGGGGTTGCGGGCATGCTGGAGCCTATCCCAGCTGACTCTAAGCAAGAGGCGGACACATTCATACCTACAGACAATCTAGAGTCTTCAATTAACTTACCATACATGTTTTTGGGATGTGGGAGGAAACGGAAGCACCTGCAGAAAACCCATGCAGGCACGGTGGGAAAATGCAAACTCCATACAGGCGAGGCCGGATTTGAAACCGCTTCCTCAGAACTGTGAGGCAGATGTGCTAACCAGTCATTCACCGTTCCACCCAGTGCAAAAAAATGCAGACAAATTTATTATAATTCAGCTACTAGTTTGGGCCATAATGTGTCAGAAAACAGACAAAAATGTTAGTATGATATGATTGTCAGTATGATATGATAATTGTTTTCCAAAGTAAAAGAAGATTGTTGCAAATGTCTTATTTTGATGAAACAAAGTCTACTTTATTATTAAAATCTAATCATTTACAGTTTTATTAATATAATACATGTAATTACTAATATTTACTGTTGAGAGGCTGAAATTCCAAGGATTAGCACAATTTTAAGTTAAGGTATCTAAATGATTAATCAATTAGAAAAAAATCTTTAGATTAATTTGATAACGGATTAATTGGCAATTAATCATTGTACCTCTATGGATCTTAGTACAGGTTGAAAAGCAAAATGAAAATGCATTTTGCCTTTTCTAAATGTTGTGACAATAAAAACATATGGGAATAATGACAGTTTCAAGCAGGCCCGGATCTCAATAACCTCAATGAGTAAAATGTGACATCCATAGTGAACTGTATAAACAAAGACGACAAAGGTAGCAAAACTAGCTTGACCTAATTCTCATTAAATGGCAGATTAATAAAATACAGGTGAAGAAAATAATGGGACAGGCCTGTGAATATTCTTATTTATCCAGGACATTTCATCCTAACGGCAATTGATCGAACACAAACTAAAACTGCCACGTTTTTAATGATTTTAAACGGTTATTCAAACTAAATTTGGGGTGTAGGTTTTCAAGTTCAAGAAATGTAGGCAGGCACAAATGTTTCCCTTCCATTCTCATAGATGACACTGGCAAGAAACCTAATTGTCACAGAAGATAGACGTGAACATAGTGTGCTAATGCAAACAGAAGATGCCAGGAAAGGCACACTGAGCAAATTATGCAACTATTTGAGGGATTTGACTGGATTTGATGCAGAGCCCACATAAAAAGCTCTGCAGAAAATTTTATTTAAATGAAATAATCAACTGAAGCTATGTTTCTTTACAATAATAAAGATGAGCCACTAAATAGTGTAATATATTCTACAATTACATATTCCCCTACAGGTTGTACGTTAGTAGCATACCACACATACTGCCACATGTTCCCAGAATAGTGCTGATGTGACACAGTTGGTGTCTTTTGTGCAAAGTCACCAGAAGTTGTCAATGACACCACAAGCCCAGTCATTAATCACACCGTCGTCTCGTTGGGTGTATACATGACACCAGGGCAGGGGTGCAATGGAAGGGGATTGAGCCTTGTAGCATGGACCTCTCACCGCTGCAACCCCATTGGACTTGAATGAAGAGATGTCCTGCACATTCATGTTACCAGGTCACTAATCAAATTATGTTGATATCCAGGGACAGCACACAGGACAAGAGAATTCATTTAGCATCCCTTGCTCATGTCTATTGTCTCCTTGCCGGGGCATCAGAGGGTCTAGTCTAAATGACTAACCATGTCTCTTAATTTATTTTAGTCCTTTCAAATGAATGCATGCCTTTGGAGACAGGCATTGATTTAATTCAACAATGAGAGTGATCCTTTGAAGCTTTGATGACAGCTTTGTCACCGCAAGAAGCATTATGCAAATGTTAATCAGCAGTATGAGCAGTATGGCCATGGATAGAGGCAAAATACCCTACCACAATATGTATGGTCAATTAATTATTGTAAAGTACAACAAATTGAGGCGGCACGGTGGCGACTGGTTAGAGCGTCAGCCTCACAGCTCTGAGGACCTGGGTTCAATCCCCGGTCCCACCTGTGTGGAGTTTGCATGCAGGGGGTTTTGCATGCAAAACCCCCGTGCCTGCGTGGGTTTTCTCCGGGCACTGGGGTTTCCTCCCACATCCCAAAAACATGCATTAATTGGGGACTCTAAATTGCCTGTAGGTGTGAGTGTGAGTGCGAATGGTTGTTTGTTGTATGTGCCCTGCGATTGGCTGGCAACCAGTTCAGGGTGTACCCCGCCTCCTGCCCGATGATAGCAGGGATAGGGTCCAGCACGCCCGCGACCCTCGTGAGGAGAAGCGGATCAGAAAATGGATGGATGGACAACAAATTGAATGAATGATGTGAGAGCTGTCCCTCTATTCGTGAATGTATTCATTTTTTTATGTCCCCTGAGGTAACAACAACAACGTGCTCTGTCAGACATGGCTCTCTGTGTGGGCTCTTACACATGAGCATGTCGTTCATGTATAAACCACAACCCCAAAGGGATCCTGTATGTTTGATGTGTAGCATTTTAATGAATCCCCTGTTGACAGATTGGATCTGGCAGGTTACGTATGACTTATGGCTGGGGTTAAGGACTAGTGAGGATCGAGAAACACGACAGTAAGGTTAATGCCAAACACACCCATCAGCACAATGCAGCAAGCAGCAGGTCCATTCTTGGACAGGTGCTCCTTCTGAGGTCACTCAGTCATCAATTTCCCTAACCCCACAAAACTACCATCTGTCATTACAAATCGAGTCCACACAGTGCCAGAAAGGAAAACAAATGGCCTCCATGAATCTTTAAATGTCCCCAATAAATCCAAATATTGAACTTTGTCCATTTTAGATCCTCGACCATTTAAAGACAACATTTCTGGTCTCATAGCCTTATTCCTTAATATGATCAGCTTTAATGTAATGTGGATTTGACCGAGTGTAGAAGATATATTATCACCATTGGTTTGTCTGCTCTGACAGATTTGTCATTTTGATACACACATTTATAGCAAATGGTTATTTAATGTAAAGTTGGTCATAGACTTGACCCAATCTCAAGAAATCCTTGACAAATGCAAATTTTTTCAGAGGATGATTAATTGCAGCCTTTGTGGTAACCACTGTTTCATGCCTGCTAGTAGGCCATGGTGGGTGATTACACACACTGGCAGTGACATTAATTACGGGCTTGCCTATCCATGCTTAGCTGAGTCCAGTTTGAATACTAAACACTCTGAAGGTGAATGGTGTGAGGAGGTCCCAATGATTGTGCTTAAATGAGAAAAACCTTAAATACATTTATATTCAAAATTTGGGTCCTGAACGGTGAGGCACGTGTGGGGGGGATAATCATGTATTGCCTTGTTACTAGTGCTAAGAACGAATCAGTGGTGATTTGGATTGACTTACGAATTCCAATGAAAAAATTAATCCTGATTCAGAATTTTCGCATTCAAATCAAAACAAAGAATAAAATACAATCCATCCATCCATTCATTTTCTTGTGCTTATCCGAGGTCAGGTCAGGGAAGCAGTAGCTTTAGCAGGGAAGCCCAGACTTCCCTCTCCCCAGCCACTTCATTCAGTTCTTCTGGGGGAATCCCGAGGCGTTCCCAGGCCAGCCGGTAGACATGGTCTCTTCAGGGTGTCCTGGGTCGTCCCCGGGATCTCCTCCCAGTGGGACATCCCCGGAACACTTAACCAGGTAGGCGTTTAGGAGGCATCCTAATCAGATGCCTGAGCTATCTCATCTGGCTCTTCTCAATGCGAATCTGAGCGTAGCGATGAGGGTAGGAATGTAGATCGACCAGTAAATTGAGAGCTTCGCCTTTCGGTTTAGCTCCTGCTTCACCAAACCAGACTGTGATGGAAGAACAGAGGACCGATTCAATGACTGTTGTGTAGAACTGCCTCAACAGCTTCTGTGGCAGGCCGTGCTTCCTCAGAAGCCGCAGGAAGTACATCCTCTGCTGGGCCTTTCTGAGGATGGACGTGATGTTTTACTCCTACTTCAGGTCCCGAGAGACTATAATTCCCAGGAACGTGAATGTCTCGATGGTTAACACAGGGCAGTTGGACAGCGTGAGGGGCAGTTGTGGCGAAGGATTCCTCCTTAAGTCCACGATCATCTTTCCAGTCTTAAGCGTGTTCAGCTCCAGGTTGTGTCGGCTGCACCACAGCTCCAGCTGCTCCACTTCCTGTTGATACGCAGACTCGTCACAGTCTTTGATGAGGCCGATGACTGTGGTGTCATCTGCAAACTTCAGGAGTTTGACAGCCGGGTGCATTGAGGTGCAGTTCGTTCGTGTCGAGAGAGAAGAGCAGCGGAGAGAGGACACAACCTTGGGACGCCCCGGTGCTGGTGGTGCGTGTAGATGATGTGGTGTCCCCCAGCCTCACCTGCTGTGTCCTGCCCGTCAGGAAGCTGTAAATCCACTGGCAGGTGCCAGGCGAGACGCTGAGCTGGAGAAGTTTGGAGGAGAGGAGTGCAGGGATGGTGGTGCTGAACGCAGAGCTGAAGTCCACAAACAGGATCCTCGCGTAGGTCCCCACGCCATCGAGGTGGCAGTCTAGGACCTGTTTGCCATGGGTGACCCTGCCAGGGGCATAAAGCCCCAGAGAACTTAGCCCCTAGGATCATTGGAACACACAAGCCCTCCTCCACAATAAGTTACGGCTCAAGGAGGGTGAATAAAATAATTCTTATATTATTCTGACAAGCGCTGACATTCTGCCCACAGGCGCCACCAATTTAACTTTTTGCAAACAGCTTCTGCACATATATGCATTGTAGCATCACCAAGATCTCCATCGTTTGTTCTCCGCTGAAGGCAGCATTTAGCCTAGCTCTCCAATAAGCTGCACGAATAACATGGAAGCACCACAATGGAAGCCGAAAAGGAGCCATCGCTGGAGAAGGCGCCCGCGGCAGCAGATTTAAATGAGAGAAAGTTGATCCAACACAGCATGAAGCTAGAGCGGCTAGGTTGCTGCTGCTGGAAAGCTGGCAGCTTAGTCCGGTCCACGAGGATTTATGGCACTGATGAGCGCAAAACAGACCCTGGATTCTACATGTGGCCAAGGTACGGTGAGGGATGCGGGTTAAAGTAAGTCATTTTAAACTAAAAAGAAAGAAAACTTTTCTGTACGTAGGCATGGCAGCTAAAATACGTCAGTCAAAACATGCCAGCTCTTACCGGTTCAATAGATCGTTTTCCAATAATCAAATTAGATTTTTCATTTGTTGTGGTATTATTTTGGAATAGTACAATAAGTAACAATTCAATTGTGATTCGCTAGGCATTCCTTATTGTCAATACGAATAGCGATTGGGTTTTACAGTGCGAGTTAAACCACTACTTTTTACCAACATATATTCATAACGTATACCGGTATATATTGGCGGTACTACAGCACTATGTCTGAATTAATTATGAAAAAAACTGTAATATTGTTTTCAGCAGATTAGGTGCCGATAATGGTTACTTATGTTTGAATGCCACCCCACTCACTAAAATCCATCAATACTGTAGGACGTGGTAATGATGGGAGCAACTTCTATTCAGTAAGACTAATGTCTAATTTGTATTGGCTGGATACTGGGCTAAGACAGAGGGCTTAATTTGAAGTATTTCATTAAGGCACCAACAATTAGCAGGTTCTGTAGCAAATCGCAAAGGCTGAAACTGAGCTAAACTTTGTACTCAGCTGCCAGGAGATGAGAGAGATAAGGAATCTCTGCGGCAAAGGCCTCTTCTGTGAAGCGGCACTTTGACTTTACTGTAAAGGTGCTTCTTTCATAATACCTGCTGGTATTTCATACTATTGTGGTGGTATTAGTCTATATGGTCAAAAAAGGAGCCTAAAGTACTGCATGAATTATAAAGTTAAAAAATATACAGTAAATACAAAATAAAAGATTGGTGGACAAAAGATTATTTCATAATACCCCCCCACACACACACACACACACACACACACAGTGTGTCATTGTTGTTCAATTTGATATTTTAGGTGCTGGAGAAAGCTAATTTCATGACACACTCATTAGATTCTCATTAATTTGCAGTTTTAAAAGTCAATGGCATTCAGCACTTGTGCGTGTCCCCAAATGAAGGTGACAATACCCTCGCTGCATTAGGATAATACAGTATGTTCTTAATTTCACTATTGGACCTCATTTTAGTTGACAAGCTTCATTGGTCTCGGCCTCCAAAACGACGCTTACATGGCATAGCCAAATGGTTATCAAATGCTAAAAGCTATGTCGAAACCAGTGCCACACACCATAAACCACTGATATTAATTAACATGGGTTGTTCACTGACTTTATGGGTGATGGCATTTTAATCGAAGTTTGACACAACAAACAAATTCAGAAGGTGCACAACACTGTAGGACAGTAAAAAGACAAATTAAAGGCAAATTGTCTGAGCAAGACAGAAGCAGGAGAGGCTTGAGAAAACAGCCTGACCCCAGGAACACAAACAGGAGGTGCAGGGCCAATGGGTGGATGGGGGTCTGTCAATATAAGACTAGGGTAGCACAGAGCCAATGGCACAAAACTGTGTGACTTTGTTTTGGAAAATTGAATGAGGTGAAAGTGCTCGGGTTATTCCCAGTCTTTCAAGAATTCCAATCTATCTATGCGTAGAACAGACAACTCTTGTTCTGTATTTGTATTCTTCTTGCATTGGCTGGCATAAAATATTTAGTCTATTTTTGGTTGCAACTACATTATGAAGCCTTGAGATTCAGAAGCCAGAGTTCTTCAATGTGTATAATGAATTCCAGTTTGGAAAACCATTTACCAATAATGCAATTGTTATTAATTACCCAAGTAATTTTTGAAAGTCGTTTTTTGAAAAACTCTAGCCAGGGTGGAGAGATTCCAAATCTCAGTTTTCAGCAAGGGCTTTTTTTTTAAATTTATTTGTCCGTGCACCAGTGGAATTAGCCTCAATGTGCTATATTTTTCACAAAACACAATATTTCTGTTGTAAGAGCTAGGTCAGTCTAGAACCTTTCACAGCTCAGTTTTCTTCTCATACAAAGGGCTTAGAGAAAGCTTACATCATTGTAAACGTTGGATATAATTGGGTAAGGCATTTGCATTCTGAGGCTCAAGGTACATATTTCTACAGTTGTACAGGTATATTAGTTACAGCTTTAATTCACTTCAGAGTCACGTGAGAAATTAAGGGTACCAACAAACTGAATACTTTTTTTTGAGTGTGGAATTTCTGGTTTGCACAAAAGATGAATTCTAACATACAGTATACAATTTTTAAGTACTTTAGTGTCATTACTCACTGTAAGGCTTTTAGGTGGCATTGACATGAAAAAGTAATAATAAATAATGGTGTCTTCAACAATTATGACAAAACTTCTTACACATAATTCTCCAGACAACCTCAAAATGTCAGTCTCACAAAACTGGGATATGTGAACTTCACTATCTAACACTGTCACTTATTTCTATTCATAGTCTAAAGTGCTAAAGATCATTGTGATGATTGGGGAATGAAATATGAGCCATTTATCTATAACTAACACTATAAAGGGCAAACATTGAACAAAAATCTTGATGTTGAATTGCCAATTTGTCAATTTCATAACATTTGTGCCTTCAGTAAATTTTGGTGATTTTTCTATCACTGTTCATCAGAGCTATTTAAATATAGCTAGCATTTTTTAAAAGACTGAAAACATGACACCTCATCTAATGAGGTTCTGCTTGATGCTGCAATCCAATTTATTTTACAAAATACGTTGATTGAGGTATTCAGTTGTTTACTGTAAAGAAATGTAGTTTTGCTGCTGCCTGGGTTCAGCCAGAGGAGTGCTGTCATGACTTACACATTACATTACAAAGTGGTAATTGTAATAAGAGGCGCATTGAGATTTTTTTGTATTTTTTTTTTTAAGGTCCTAGGGTCAAGGGGAAATTTCTGAAACACAACTTTGACAGCTTAAAATATGTTCAAGTGGTGTGTATTAGGAAAATATATTTTAGTAAGGGAAACATTATCCATCCAATTTTATTTATTTATTTTAAATCACTTGACCTCATTTGTCTGGGATACCCTGGACTGATCAACAGTCAATCACCGGTCACATACAGACAAACAACCATTGACAAGTGGAACATCATGGTTCGGGTAAAAACATTACACTAAGATCGGTAGTTTAGTTCCAATTAAACCAAGTGGTTTCTTATATATAAAATTTAGTTTTGTTTGTCAAATACATTTATTCAAAAACATTGGTAACGTAATATTTGAGATTATTACTACAGTATAATATTTAAAACTGTACAAAGCCAATTCTAGTGCGTGCGTGTGTGCATGCCTGCATTAATGGGTAGGCAAGAGTGAAGAGATGTTTAAAGGCTGCGTACAGTAAACTAAGAAGCATGCGTCGAGACATACATTTCCCAGTTACGTTTAAAGCAGGGTTTTCATCAAGTACTTTCACATAAGAGTCTGACTGGCTGCTCTTTGTCTCTACAGCTGTCTAGAGATAATCAAATTCACAGACCGTCTCCGAAACCATCCTAGACCTCCATTATCATTAATCTGGATGGCCATCTCATCAGCACTCCGGTTAACGAACAATGTTAGGGCTAGAAATTCAATTTTCAACCGTTACCAGTTGAATTGGTGATCAATTGTAGCATCTCAAAGATGATGGATTGTCAAAGCAGGCTCCTTCAGTGTCTAATTATCAGGGCGTACCAATGAGCTGCTAAATACAATTAATAACACTGCAGTGCAAGACAAGGGTAGGACTACAGCTGTGAAAAGCATTCCAGTCACCACTGACTGATAAAGTTACTTTTACTGGGAGATATGACTCATACGACATACTATTGGTTAGAAAAACTACATGACAATTTTAAAATATGCGATGAATGTAGTTTCACATTGTGGAAGTGAATTCATGTTTTGTGTGTAGCAGAGTAACATGACACCGAGTAGAATATGTAATTTAATTGTTTTAGAGTAGCGCTATGAAAGGTAGTACCGGTTGCATTTCAAAGGAAAAATCAAATTACAGTCATGGCATAAGATCATATTTCTTTTTAACAAAGTATTTTTTTTACATTTTCTCCTTCATTGCTATATTTAGCAATATGTATAAAGACTGGCTATGTACCATGAAGAATTTGGGGGAAGAAAGGAATGTGAAAAAAGATGAATAAAATATAAAGTATGCAGTTATGTGACAGCAGCAGTTACAGGGAGCAAGTGCCGAGTGACTACTACCCTAATGTTACAAAACTGAATGGATACTTTATCTGAAATAAAAATGAATCTTTTGTTTTTATGACAAATTCACAAAATGAGCGGCAGGCTGTTTAAAATTTTCTCACACAAATGCATATGCAATGTGAATTTTTGCACACAAACACTGCTTTTCCCATGTTACTCAGCTAACACACACACACACACACACACACACAAACACGGACAAAAACACTGCTTTCCATTCAACCCCTCAACTGTCCCAATTGAAGATATGAAAGCCCTTATTTGTTGCCCTTTGTGCTGCGACCAATTCTGTCAGTGCACATGCTGAAGTTGCTCACCAGCTAAACACATACTTGCAGTTGTTCGGATGGTGTCATAGTAACAACGGAAGGCAAGCAGCCTTTGTGGAGGATCTTACTGTAGATATGTTTAGGGACTGCTTCCCAGCTCACAAATGAGAAAGATGTTAATCGCATACAGTTACAGGAACTATGAGGCTTATAAATGGGTATTTTCAGGTTTCAATGTGTACAAAAATGTGCAAGTTACATTAAGGGAGAACAGCTGCTCTACCTGGGTATCCGTTTGCGTGAAAAGTCCCTTTATTGTAGACGCATAGTGACGGCCTTTCCGTTACACCCATTTCCTGGGCTTTTGTTTGGGTAAAGTTTGTCACAAAATATAGAGAAGGGTCGGGTTAATGGGAAAAGCAGATTTGACTAGGGAACAAAAATGGCATCCCTTCCTACTGCAGCTACTCTTTCACACTATTCAAGGGACTAATCTCTTTTATCCAATCATAACTGAAGTAAAGATACTTTATTTTCATTATTAATTATACTCATTTGATGAGCATACTGTCTAATTGGAGTTTGACAGAGGTTTTAAAATATCCAGTTTAGGTTGTTTTAGGCATAATCTAAAAGAATGTCATCGGTGTTTGGCATGGAAGAGAAGGGGCAAAGGCAGGTGTGCACAGATTGAGCGGGGGATGTGGACAAGCCAGTCTCAGTACAGGGGAGTGACACCCCTGCTCCTCTGCTGGATGTAGACTAAGACCTTCTTCGAGGACACTGTGACATGATCCTGATTATCCCAATGGGCCTAATCCTCAGAGACCAACACTGACTGGTTGTTCACCCCCCAAAAGACTCACTTCAGTGGGCAGAGAATCCCAGATATGCTGCCCCTAAACTGTGAAGTCTTCTGACAATAGGGACCGAGCAGAAAAAAAGTCCAAATCCACCCTCTTGCTTCATCCCCCCAGTACAGGGGGGTGCCCCAGTCACACTTGGGAAAGCAAAGGACCACAGTCTCATCCTAAGAATCCTCCTCAATATCCTGGGATTAGCTCTGGCCCCTCTCAGTGTCCCTTCTCTCCCTCGCGCTAAAGCTAATTCAGAGTGAACTCAACTGGTCAGACCCATTGTAAAAACTCACCCGCAACAGAGAAACAATCAAATAAAATATTTAAATTTAATCTGTTATAGGTTAATTACCATTTTCCCCTGCCTGTACCCAGATCCCATTGGATAAGAGTCTGCAGGTCGACTAACAGGCCAAATCAAGGCTAAGACTAATATTAGATATCCCTGAGCAAGGAGGCTGATACGGCACGATTATTAAGGGAGGCTAATGAGGAAGTCGCACCGCAAGTTTCAGCTCATTGTAATGCAACATGACAATTGTTCCTACTAAGGTGTCAAAGGCTTTTTTGACATAACAACAGCAGCAAAAATGTCCCTTAAGTGAAACATTATTAAAGTTCCCTACTGAGGTCAAAGGAGTGGTTTCATCACTGGTAGCTATGGGTTGTTCTCTTTTGTCTCAAACTCATATACCGTAATTTCTCGTGTATAATTTGCCCTCCCCCAAAAGAAAAATTTGTCAAAAGTCAATAGTGTGCACATTATACATTGGTATAGGGGAACTTGAAGGACTTTCCCATTTTATAAATGTATGCCGCCATCTGAAAAAAAAATTTACACTTTCATTCTAGTATGCCACCTAGATGTTATGAAAAAGCTGTAGCCTACACTTTCATTCCAATATGACAGGGGTACATATGACTGCATTTTTTTATTTTTTTTTTAATACGACTGATGACTGAACAAGCATCATTAATTTCTTTATAGTTATATTTTGTTTAAAGGTAATGTTTTTCTGAAATAATTGACAGTTTAACTGAATTAGTTAAGTTGAATTCCATTGAAATAAAATTAAATGTGTTTCGCCTGGTCCTTAATGTTTTTTTTTTTTAAGAATTGTACACATCTTACAAATTCTGCCTGGGTAATCAAACATATGAGCACAACTGTGTGTTTTCTCTTTTACTAAATAAAAGTAGGGCAGTGAATTTCAAAATAAGAGCAAGTAAATAAAAATAAAGTATTATGTGTTCAAATAAAGTGCTTAAGTTCAGAATAATTATTTGAAAAAACTAACAAAATACAGATACTTCGTTTTGATCATGGGTAGAAGCAAAATCATGCATTGTAAAAATGCATGATTTGGGGATGTGTATTATACATGGGTGCGTATTTTACATTATTTTTTATTATTATACATGGGTGCGCATTTTACACGAGACATTACGGTAGTTACAAAAATGTGAGACATCCACTTACTTTTGTGAGATACTGTACATTGACTCCTGTTTGTGGGCACTGATGCTTGACTTCATTATGATAATCCTGTAAAACTTTATTATGTCACTATATGCATTTCTGTCATTTTAGGCAATGAAGATGCCATACCTTCAAAGAGATTAAAAAAGATAGATCCTTTTTAAAAAACATATTCCCCTTCATGCACCATCAAATTTTATTTTGACACAGTAAAGGCTACTTTGCCGAAAGGCAAAAAAAAAAAAAAGGTTTTCAAACTATATTAGAACCGTTCATATACATCAGAAGAAACAACTGTGTACATAAAGCCTTTACGGAGCTAAAGAAATACTATCAAGTCATACAGTAATTTGTAAAATCTGATCAATGCTTGCAGTAACAAAAGAGATGCATTCTCTGGGTTTGGCCACAACCTGTGATGACATGACCTTTCATTTCTCAAGGTATAGTCAACTTGAGCCATTTTTAAGGTAAACAAACCATGATTGTTAATTAGGGTTTTCCTAGGCAACTGACCAGTGAGACATTGTGGCTCTTCAGTGGCACCTGTAAAAATGTTTCTCTCAATTGGCTGACATCCTGTTATGCTGTTTGCTTGCCAGTCTCCTTCCGGTTACAGTGGACATTGTATTGTAATTATTGCATGGATTCAGATAAAAACAAGAACACATACAAGTTCACACACACACGTGCTTCCCATAAGATAAGTGTAGATTGGCTAATAAAAGAACATAGGGGGGGAAACAACAGTTTATTGTAAGGGAGCAAGGACACATGCTAAAATTAGTCTTGAAGAGTGGAATTTTGTATAGTGGCACATGTTTAACTCTGCCCAACAGGGGACACAGTATGTGATGGCTTTACTGCACCCTGTTATTCTGATGATGCAGTTTAGAGGCAGTGGAGGGAGAAATTGAGTTAACTCAGACAAAAAGGCTGAGTTAACTTTTATATCCTCTGATGGAGATCCTTGAAGGTCTCAATTTAAAACCTAAGGAAGGTGTTAAATCCCTGTAAAATGAAAATAAAAATGTCTGATAAATTTGATGCACCACAATGAAAAGTGTTGTGAACAAGCCTGCCAAATTTGAATGACTGACACAGACAGACAGACAGACAGACAGACAGACAGACAGACAGACAGACAGACAGACAGACAGACAGACAGACAGACAGACAGACAGACAGACAGACAGACAGACAGACAGACAGACAGACAGACAGACAGACAGACAGACAGACAGACAGACAGACAGACAGACAGACAGACAGACAGACAGACAGACAGACAGACAGACAGACAGACAGACAGACAGACAGACAGACAGACAGACAGACAGACAGACAGACAGACAGACAGACAGACAGACAGACAGACAGACAGATAGATAGATAGATAGATAGATAGATAGATAGATAGATAGATAGATAGATAGATAGATAGATAGATAGATAGATAGATAGATAGATAGATAGATAGATAGATAGATAGATAGATAGATAGATAGATAGATAGATAGATAGATAGATAGATAGATAGATAGATAGATAGATAGATAGATAGATAGATAGATAGATAGATAGATAGATAGATAGATAGCCAAGTATATGAGACCAGGCTTCAAAATGGTGAAGAATTAAGACATTCTCTCAGCTTTCAGACACTGGGCATCTCCGCTGAAAACTCGCACTGCTCAACCTTCACCTGTCACTCAAATACGTTTGCACATTTCGCTAAGGGATTTGTAATCCTTGGCTCCAGAGCCACATGCGGCTCTTTTCATCCTTCTGCATGCGGCTCTTTTCATCCTTCTGCTGTGGCTCTCTGTGATTTTGGAAAATAAATAACGACCATTTAATTTCAATTTGTTTTCATTTTAGTTTTTTCGTTTTTCAAATGTCACAGGACACTTCAGAATAGTCCACTGAGCAGCACAGTTCTGTCTAGAATACCTTGATAGTTTTGAGATTGCATTGTACTATTTTACACAGTAGGGACAGTGTTCTTTTCTTAGTATGCTTAATTTTTGCATCTGTGAAAATAGAGGGGATGTGCCTAGCCAAAAAGCTCCAGTTTTGTCTCGTTTGTCAAATGTAAATTTCTCCCAGGAGCTTTGTGGCTTGTCAACATGCAGTTTGGCAAATTCCAGTCTCGCTTTTTTATGATTTATTTTCAGCAGCGGTGTCCTACTTGTGTGTCCTAAGACACCTGTGATGCTAATTAGAGGACACACCTTGTTTGAACATCCCCCTATGGTCAAATAATTTCAGTCTTTTCTAGGGGTACTATCATTTTTGTCCAGTCCTGTTTCATGTTTGGTTTTAAAAATAATTCTGTTGAAGCACATTTAAAAAGCAATGTCTGATTTTCATTGGTTAATTTTCATCCATCCATTGATTTTGCATACCGCTTGTCCTCAGTAAGGTCGTGGGCGCGCTGGAGCCTATCCCAGCTATCTTCGGACGAGAGGTGGGGTACACCCTAAACTGGTCGCCAGCCAATGGCAGGGCACATAGAATCAGATAACCATTAGCACTCACATTCACACCTATGGGCAATTTAGAGTCTTCAATTAAACTACCATGCATGTTTTTGGGATGTGGGAGGAAACCGGAGTGCCCGGAGAAACCCAGCCAGGCATGGGGAGAACATGCAAACTCCACACAGGCGGGACCGGGACTTGAACCCTGTTCCCCAGAACTGTAAGGCAGACGTGCTAACCAGTCGTCCACCGTGCTGGCCGCTGAACTTCAGTGAAGTCAAATTGGGTGAAACAATAAAATACGTCAATGCCAACATTGAGGCAGCCAGGTAAACAAAAAATTCAACTTTACAGGAGTCAAATAAAAACATAAGTAACAAAGTGCAAAACATCCATAAGAACGTGAATAAAATCCAAAGACGAATTAACTTCTCACACCGAGTCGAAAGTCAAGCGGAAAGGCGGGTCTTAAAAGCGGATTTCAAAGTGATGGCAGAGTCATGACAGAGAAAGGCTGCAGAAATGACTATACTGAATTGTTTGTGACAGTTGCATTGCATATTGAATTTGCACTCTCTGTAGCACTGAACTGTTGGTATAAAGGTGTAAAAGTCACATTATTTCTGTTGGTTTACTGAACTGCTATTTCACAAAATGGTCAAGTTAATTATCAGAACAATCAGGCAAAAATACATTAAGCCATCCCTATCATTCCAATCTCGAATTGTCTTTTGCTAAAAACCATTTACTCATACCAGTCCATAGTGAGGGTTGAAATAGACTGTGAATAGAAATTACGGTAATGTTGAATGCATCAAAAATACAGTTTTTAGCATAATGGTGGTTGGCAGCCACCCTTCCGGAATCTTGAGGGCAGATCAGGTACATTTTCATGTCAGGCTTCAATGGTAAGAGTAGCCTTTTCCAACTCAACCCACACACCGTGGCTCTACTTTACTGTTTACGTGGATGAAGGAGTTTGCATCCACCACAAAAACTCTGCCCTTCTTGTAACAAAAAGCCCAGTAATGCAAAAATCAAAATATATTTTTACTGAAAAGCGTGTAATTTATTCATGGCCTTTACACTCATCCTTGCAGATGCAAGCTCGTGTGAAGCAGAGCATTAACATTACATGTGCAGGTACTTTTATGGGTCCTTATCCATTACTGCTGATTTACATTTCTCAGCAAGCAAAGCGCTGAAACCAAAGCTGTATGGACGGATCCTCTTCACAAGCAGGCTTACTTATAATGAAACAGACGGGACCGTCAATGTTGGCAGAAAAACGTTGATTTACTCTTACAGGATGTATAAAAGTTGTTGACAATACAACAAAAGTAACTAAAAAAGACAATGGAATTATATAAACTGAACAGTATGTGAACAGAGGAGGAAAAATGTAAGTGTTTTTGGTCTTCCACAAATTTTAAATGCATTTACTCTTCTCCTAATTCCTTTCACATGAGCAGCATGGTATTTAAAGGTTGTATGAGGTCCATTTAGGCATGTCTACTTTTAAGACCACGAGGGAGGAGGTGTTTTTATAAGGAGAGTGTGGGTGGAGAGTCATCAAAACAGCAAAGCACTTCTAGTACCACAGATATAAGATGTTGGATTCTCACTTTAAGATATCACTACTGATTTCCCATTTCTCTCATTTCTTACTCTGTGGAAAACATAATTATAGTTTGAACTGACTCATTATAGCAAAGAGACAAAAGCCATATGCAGTATTTCCATCACAACCTATCTGACAAATGGATTTTTAAGGCACACTCTGTCGTAAAGGATTGCAATTGAGCTAATCGGTTTGACGGTAGAGGCCTTGACCTATCCACAAACAGCATTGTTAACAACAGGCTGAAAATGTGTTACAGCTGCTATATACAATAACTAAGTATATGACAACAATCACAAGGGGTTCCTAAACTGGGTAAGAAGAACATTTCCATTTTGTTCCTTAGAATTTTGCCAGGCGCACCCAGCAAAATTATTTGTGGGGGAGGAGTAAAACAGGCTTGACAAAAATCCTTTGCAGTGTTGGTGTTTTTATTCTAGCATTTATGCTAACTTTTAATCAAAATCCTTATCAGGCCAAGTCAAATTTGATTAGCCCTCAATCGAACCCCCAAATCTGAAGCCTTCTCAGGTAAGACTTTTCCATTCTGCAATTTCATCATTTTTTATATAAATAGAGATTTGAGATATGCATTTACTACTTATAACATCACCTTACACTGGTGGAGGGGTTTGCCTGTCCCAGTGATACTCGGAGATATGTTGTCAGGAGCCTTATGCACATAGTAGGATCACCCAGGGTAAATACGTCCGTGGTGCGGCACCGGACAAAGCACATCTCTGAACCCCCTATGAAGAATAAAAAATTTGCACCTCGTTTTTCCTTGGCCGGACGGGGGTCACCCTTTGGAGCCAGTCCAGGAGATAGGGCTTGATGGCGTAGGGCTGGCTGTTAAGTCAGTACCAATATATATCGCAATGCACACGTAATCTATGGCAATAGAAAATAAGTTTGTTAAAAATAGGAAGGAAAAAAAACAACAACAAAAAACGCCAGTGACGCCACAAGGCATTCTGCGTGAGGCTACAGCAGAGGCTTTAGTCAATGTACATGGTGGAGGGAGACGCGAGAAGAGACTTCAGATCTCCCCTCAACCTCTCGACCTATTACAGCCCAGTTAAGCCCATTTGGTTACATCATCAAACTCATTGATGTCCTGTTTACGGACAGATTTTCTAGGCCCAGCCAAGGCATTGAGGGGGTCCAGTTTGGTAACCTCAGTATGACATCTTTTATTTTGCAGATGATGTGGTTCTGTTGGCTTTATCGAGCTGCGATCTTTAACTCTTGCTGGAGCGGTATGCAGCTTAGGTTAGGATGAGAATCAGCACCTCCAAATCCATGGTCCTCAGTCGGAAATGGGTGGAGTGCCCTCTCCAGCCCAAGGAGGAGATCCTTCCCAAAGTGGAGGAGTTCAAGTATCTCTGGGTCTTTTTCACGAGTGAGGGAAGAATGGAGCAGGAGCTTGACAGGCAGATCAATGCAGCATTGGCAGTGGTGCGGACTCTGCATCAGTTTTTTGTGGAAAAGAAGGAGCTGAGCAGAAGCACATAGCTCTCGATTTAACGGTTGATCCACATTCCTTCTCCCACTTATGGTCACGAACTGTGGATCATGACGGAAAGAACGAGATCACGGATGTCTGGGCTCTCCCTTAGAGATAGGGTGAGAAGCTCGGTCATCCGGAAGGGGCTCAGAGTCGAGCCGCCGCACCTCCTTATCAAGAGGATCCATATGAGGTACCCCAGGCATCTGGTTAGGATGCCCCTTGGACACCTACCTGGTGTTCATACCGGGAGGAGGACCCGCATACGACCCAGGACACGCTGGAGGGACTATGTTTCCTGGCTAGCCTGGAAACGCCTCGGGATCACCCCGGAAGAGATGGACAAAATGGCTAAGGAGAGAGAAGTCTGGGCTTCCCTGCTTAAGCTGCTACCGACCCGCAACCTGACCTCGGATAAGCAAAAGAAAATGGATGGACGGATGGATGGATAGATATCATGGATCACATTTTCTGAGACAATGTGAGAAATGTGTCATTAAAAAAGTACTACAAGTCATGATAGGAGCAACTGAAGGTAATATAAAACAAGAGAATGTGAGTGGTTAAAAATGTAGAGACAGTTTTAAAAGCATGTTCAAGACCAGAGGGTACAGAAAGAAAATACCATGTACAATTGTCTTTATTTTTTTCCTCTAATTGGGGTAAATTGTAAAGGTACAGGAAACACAAAGACGAGAAGACAAATTCACGTGTTACAAAATTAATGCAAATATATTCAGATTCCTTCTATCAGCCTGAAGTTTTTTTTCTAAACCTTTTGGTCTTTTAAAACTGCAGGCAGAAAAACAGCAAGCTGTTTAACATTCATGAAACATTTATTTAATTCACCAGGCTGGGAGCTTTCCTGACAATCTTTTACTGTTCTCAGTTGAGTACTGCCAGTCTGACATTCATCAGCACCACATTAGACACGACCTACAGTATATTTTATGACAGATGATTCTCCTACATCTTCCACGTTTCTCCTGAGATTGCCTTGATCAGCTGTTTAAGCGATTGTATTGGCACATTCGGGACACAACTCTCTGAATACTATTGGCAAATTATAGACACATTATGACTACAGCACGCAGAGACAATTCAAGCTCATATATGCATACATACTGTACACCTGGTTTCCCACAATTGTTAACATAACCTTTGCCTTTCAGTGGTTTCAGCATCATTTTAACAATTTTTTAATCAAGAGCAAAGTCCAGGTTAAGTAAAATACACTGTTATGTTGCTGATTAACAAATAATTAGCTATCACATGGGGATTTTGAGTCTGTCATGGTCATTTAAAATGATTAAAATGATCAATCCATCTTGGAGCCGCTGCACATCGTGCAACGTGGTCGAAAGCGACTGAACTATAAAATTGCAAAAATAAAATAAATATATTAAAAAAAAAAAAAAATTAACACAATATAGCTCAATTGTCAAGGGAGAGGCTGTAGCTATATTGTAATGATACAAAAAGTGGAAAAAGGTGAGAAATAAAAGGCTTGAGGATCAATATGGAGTATTGAGGCTGTTGGTACGATAAACTGACTGTACTCGACTAGTGTATTACCGCGACAAAGACACTACATGCTTCGCTTTTTCATCCACAGGTATATAAAATTCTAAAAAGTATTATTGTAAAACAAAATTTACTATATATATACATATATATATATACGTATATGTCTTTCAGGCAAGTATTATACCCTCCTTAATGGTATCAAACTGATCAACACTCCTTGGAGGCACCCTTTGTGAGCCAAGAGTCTTTTAACGCTTTTTTTCCCCCTTCAACATCCCTCTCAAGCCTGAGAGAGCAGTGAAGATGCACCTTGATGATATCACAGATATTAAGTTTCAGAGAAGTCCTCTCTCACCATTTGAGTGGCTGGAGGTGGTTGAGGAGGGAACAACAGCACTGATAAGAATCTGCCTTTTTGTCTCAGATTGGTGACCTGCACTGCTGGGTCAAAATCCTGAGGAGCTAACTGGTATGGAGGTGTTGAGAAATTGAAGAATGATGTGAAACGGGCTATAGTGTTACGATGATGTGGACGATTAGGCTGCATGTCTGCTTAATTGCCCAAGGCCTCTTTTTGAAGGCAACTGAAGGGATAGGAGCTTTCTTTTTTATCTCCGAGGCCTGCTCCAAACTAAAGTAGCAGGACACCTTGCCCTGTCACACCTGTCTCTGTGACAGGACCCAATTTAAATTTCATGCAGCTCTACCATTGATACAGGTGGTGATTAGCCATACTAATCTAAATTATTCGTAGCAGAATATTATGGTATTTGTATATAAATATGAATGTTGACATGCATTACATATAGCGTCGCTATAATAGAATACTATGCAGTTTATTACATGCCATGTCTTGATAAACCCTTTAAGCCCTTGATTGTTTAGCTCATTGGCTATACTAACTCTTGGTCGTGATATCAATAAACATGTATTTACTTAATTGTTTGCACCAAAGGACAGCATTAACATTCATATCTCTATATTATCTTTTAAATACATTGTAGTAGTCCATCCATCCATTTTCTGAGCCGCTTCTCCTCACTAGGGTTGTGCTGGAGCCTATCCCAGCTATCATCGGGCTGGAAGTGGGGTACACCCCGAACTGGTTGCCAGCCAATCACAGGGCACACACCAACAAACATCCATTCACACTCACATTCACACCTACGGCCAATTTCGAGTTGTCAATTAACCTACCATGCATGTTTTTGGGATGTGGGAGGAAACCGGACTACCCGGGTAAAACCCACACAGGCACGGGGAGAACATGCAAACTTCACACAGGCGGGGCAGAGGATTGAACCCATGTACTCAGAACTGTGAGGCAGACGCTCTAACCAGTCTCCACCGTGCCGCTCATCGTAGTAGTGTTCTTTTTATTTTTTTTTATTTTAGAACTACCAGAAGGTAATCTTTTTGTCGAAATAATAAAGCACCAGAGAATTCTACATGCTCTTTGATAAATTTGACATGTTGACTAATGACATAAAAGCTTTAAGGTTCTCTCCCACCTTGATGCATATTGTTTTGAGAGCCTGAAAAGAGACCATGAAAAAAGTTGGCCAAATGTGCAATGATAAACACCCATAAATATCTGTTTAAATTTACTTAGAGGCTATTAGTGTGCCATCCTGAGCAGTGCTTTTATTCTCTCACAGTAAGACTCTTATCTATAAAACATTCAGGTTACAATGAGAAGTAGCTATAAACTGAAAGTTTGCTCATTTAGCAATATCAAGGGAGTTCTGCTATCAGGTGTTCATTTTCCACAGGCTGGCCTCTTGCTGCCATCTCGGCAGGGGGGGCCCCACTGCTTTGCAGTCATGAATGTGGTAAAGAAAATGGCAAAAATTTCCCTTCACATTAAATTCACAAATTTGCTGCACACAGTGCAATGACAACAAATTTTATTATAATTTTAAACATGTTTCACATTAAATGTTTTATTCAAATGTACTGATAAATTCAGCAAAAATTGCATTTGGAGTAGTTACCGAAAGGACCAAGCATAGTCAATTTAAGCGTCTATACTTCTTAAATTGTAGCTATTTTGGATAGGTGCCATGTGATTAAATAGCTCATTTAAAATTTTAATAAACCCTTGGCTAAAGCAGTATGGTTCTGAGATGAGTCTTGTACAGTAAAAAAAAACAAGAAACCAAATCAGATATCAACTGCAACTTGCGGGTAAACATACTGCCTGATGATCTAGGGAACATGGGAAATTACAACTGGTGATACACAACACATTCATCCAAGTCCCCCGCCTGTCATAACTTCCTGCAATCTCGTGGTCTTCATCTTCTCTTTCCTCACCTGGCAGCTTTCAGAGCATCCCTATAAATAAACAGTCACTGCATTGTCTTCAGCCTATGACCACCCCCCCCCCCCCAAAAAAAAAACAGATGGCAATCATAACAGTCCTTAGTCAAATTCCACAAATTATATTCTTACAAAGACACCGGCTTCAGGCAGTAAGACAATGATAGATGGTATCTCCGGGGCTCATATAAAAAATGGTAGCTATTAACTATTTACAACAAAAAAAAGTTTGCATGATTTAAATAAAAGGTGTCCAAATTATGAACATCCATTTTCTTAGCAGCCCGCAGCATAGACTAAAATTAACATTTGACTCGAGGTTCTTTATAACCAGTATCAATATCAAACCTATCAACTAAAAGACAATGTGTGTGGAACTAACCAAATTAACTTAATATTCATAAATTAATGTTTCAGCTAAAAGTTACCTATTTTAAAAATGCTATATTTTTTTGGGACTGTTTCAGCACGTCAAATGGTTTAAGCGCTATTTGTTATTTTAACTTGACTTCCTGTTTTAAGCTTGCAATATTTTATTTTGAAGGGTACGCACCAGAACTCATCATTTTGGCCCGAAAAGTAAATTCACACGGCACCGGTGATTTTTTGTTTTTGTTTTTTTTAATGGATGGAACCAAATGCCATAAAACGCTGATTCCTTTCCCTACCCACTGATGTGGCACAAGGTTAATGTTTGTGATACTGTGTGAGAATGAATTTTGTCCCAATTCATTGTGATGTAAAGTTGCTACGGTGAAGTTTTAGCCCAATGTTAAATTAAGCTTTTTTTTTTTTTTTTTTTTTTTTGTCATCGCCGCTTACATTGGTTTGAAGACGAGGGCAAAAGTGCAAGCAATCGTTTACCTAACAGAATACAATGATTTGCAAATCATGTTCAACCTATATTTAATTGAATACACTACAAAGACAAGATATTTAATGTTCAAACTGATAAAGGTTGTTGTTTTCAGCAAATAATCATTAAATTAGAATTTTATGGCTGCATCACGTTCCAAAAAAGCTGGGACAGGTGGCAAAAAAGACTGAGAAAGTTGAGGAATGCTCATCAAACACCTGTTTGGAACATCCCACAGGTGAACAGGCTAATTGGGAACAGGTGGGTGCCATGATTGGGTATAAAAGGAGCTTCCCTGAATTGCTCAGTCATTCACAAGCAAAGATGGGGCGAGGTTCACCTCTTTGTGAACAAGTGCGTGAGAAAATAGTCCAACAGTTTAAGGACAATGTTCCTCAACGTACAATTGCAAGGAATTCAGGGATTTCATCATCTACAGTCCATAATATCATCAAAAGGTTCAAAGAATCTGGAGAAATCACCGTATGTAAGAGGCAAGGCCAAAAACCAACATTGAATGCCGTGACCTTTGATCCCTCAGGCGGCACTGCATCAAAAACTGGCACTAATGTGTGAAGGATATCACCACATGGGCTCAGGAACACTTCGGAAAACCAATGTCAGTAAATACAGTTCAGCGCTACATCCGTAAGTGCAACTTGAAACTCAAATATGCAAAGCAAAAGCCATTTATCAACAACACTCAGAAACGCCGCCGGCTTCTCTCGGCCCGGGCTCTTCTAAGATGGACTGACGCAAAGTGGAAATGTTTTCTGTGGTCCGACGAGTCCACATTTCAAGCTGTACATCAAGCAAGAATGGGAAAGAATTCCAACTACAAAGCTTCAACAATTAGTGTACTCCGTTCCCAAACGTTTATTGAATGTTGTTAAAAGAAAAGTTGATTTAACACAGTGGTAAACATGACCCTGTCCCAGCTTTTTGGAACATGTTGCAGCCATAAAATTCTCAGTTAATAATCATTTGCTAAAAACAATAAAGTTGATCAGTTTAAACATAAAATATCTTGTCTTTGTAGTGTATTCAATTAAATATAGGTTGAACATGATTTGCAAATCATTGTATTCTGTTTTTATGTTTAACACAACGTCCCAACTTCATTGGAATTGGGGTTGTAAATGCAGATTTTGGCATTGTTTTTTTTTTTGTTTTTTTTTTTAATTTAACCAAAGATAGTCTCCTTTCATGAAGGACTGCAGAAATCAGAAGATTTACTGTTGAGAGACTGAAATCAGAGGATTTGGTCAATTTTAAGTTAATCAATAGATGTAAATAATCAATGATCAAAATAGTTGATTAATTTGCTGGTCGATTAATTGCCAATTAATCGCTTAATTGTGACACCTGTACTGGGCATCTTTTACTCCATTCAGCTATCTTCACATAGTTGTGACAGATTTTGCCCTTGCCATCTTGTTGAGTTCACAAAGAACTGCAATATTTAATCTGTGTCAACTCTCAACAAATGCAACAAATGGAGGGGTCCCTAAATAGATCTGAACCATAGGTTCTAAGTTCATAGTGTTCAGTTTCTTTTCCAGTATGGGTTTATTCCAGAACAATACTACAACATGACCCACAGTATTGGGAATTCTCATCCATCACAAAGACTGTGTAGTCTTCGATTTATTGGAAACCTTTATCTGATTGTTTGCGCATGGACAGGGACTAAGATTCTATTAGAGATTAAATTGTTTCCATGGCCAGGTGAGACATCAAAGGCCATTTAAATTGCAAGCCCTGAGTTAAGTCACTTTGTTGTCCGTTTCATCATGCTAATGGCAGAAGCCATCATCCCATTACAGTGCCACAGCTGAGCGAGGTTAAACAAATGCAGCTTGTTGGAGGTTGCACAACCTCTAAATCAAGTCTCGCTACTCTCCTTGCGTACATGACAACAAATCATCATCTTATCTATCGCTACTCTTAGCAAAACTTTGAACCCTGCTCCATTAACAACCGCGTTTTTCAATCTCTTCTACACTTATTGAAAATTCCTGGCTGGAATGTGTTATGCAAACATCTTGTGAAACCAAAATCGGTTTGGAATTGTGCACACTGCACCTCATGCCCAACATCTGTATATTATTAGCATGTAAGGCACAGTTCTTTAGAGACCACTTGCAATCAAATCATGCATTAGCTGCTCAAAAAAAGGAAATCGCCATGCAGTT